>NC_141152.1:81024348-81234848 GCF_053477565.2 Lygodium microphyllum
CCTTTGTGGGGAAAAGAAAGAAATTTAAAAAAAAAAGAAAGGGGGGTCAACTTGGTTTTTTTTTTTCCCCTTCCCTTCTTTATCGAGTTTGAGGAAAAGTAAGGTAGTAAAGAGGAAGGAGAGGAAGGATGATTGTTGTTGTTTGCCATGGACAAGGGAAGGTAGCTGCTAGTAGAAGAGAAGAAGGAGAATGTAGCTTTACCCACCCTTCTTGAAGGTACAATGCAAAGCCCTCTTATTGGTTTTGTTGGCTATGGTTTGAGGTAGGCTTATTTCTTCTTTGGTGTCATTGCTTTGATCTATCTGGATGGAACACGATAAAGCTTTCTTAAGCATAGGGGCTTTTCCTCAACCCTCTTCGTCAAATCCCATCACCCATTGTTCTGACTGTTTCCCAAGACAACAAAGGTATCACACCATTGAGGCCTTGGCCCGCAAAGGCCTTGACCCCTACCAAATTGTGAGCCTTGGACCCCTTCGCTTGGATAGAAATGATGCTTGACCCTCATGGCCCACTCCTCGTTGTCTTCAAGGCCAACGCAGTTGGTGGTGGACACCTAAGGCTGGTTACACACCAAGTTGTGCCTACCCAAATCCTTCAAAATGGGCCAATGAGAAAAGAGGGTTTGCTATTTTGGGCCATGGAAAATTGAGGGCATAAGGGGGGGCATTCAATGTTTTCCTTGTCCCCTCCCTTGATTTGTCCACCAGATCTTCCTCCAATCACCTTTCACATGTGGGCCTCTTCCTTCTCATTGTGCATTCATCCCTATTCCTCCCGTTGCATAGGACTATTATACATGCAGCAAGGATCCATTTGGAACTACCATTCATGGTTGCATGCTACATCTATCATTCGTTGCTAGTCCTTTTGCAAGCTATTAGGAAGGAGACGCAATCTATTGCTCATTTTGTTGTTTGTTTTCTAAGAGGGAAGAAGAGGCACAATAGGAAGAAGATTGCTACTCATTTTGCTTGAGGTGCAATCTACTGCTTCTCATTTTCCTCATTTTGCTACAAACATAAATGTTTTGCTGTAGGCGCAATCTACTACTCCTCATTTTGCTCATTTTTCTCTTCTAGGAGGGAAGGACCTTCTACCATTGTCTATTTACAGGTCATTTTACTCTTTGTTGTTGCAAACAATTCTCCCTAGATTTATTGCTTATGTGGGCAAATCATGCACACCAAATGCTTCGATAATAAACTAATGCATTGCTTAACAAATGTTGGCCAACCAAAAAGCAACACCTGAGAAAAAGAAAGCATTTGAAGAATGCTAGCTCACTATCATGGACACACTTGCCTCCTCTTTGTATCTGGTCTATTGGATGTGATCAAGAGTTTGAAAAATGATTAATGAAAGATGAACTTCTGTCATCTTGAGTCCTTGTTTGTTTTGTGTTTTTAAGTCTAATTTGCTAGGATTTTCATACAAGCATCTCATAAAATGCTATTGCATTTTTTGACAAGTAAGTGGATGACAAAAGTGTGATAAAAATTTGCGCTATTGGATTTGTGATCATTGTTTTGGCCATGTTTGAGTTGTTATTAAGTGATCAAGATGATGAGCATGACAAGACTATGCATTTGCAATTCTTGATGGAGCACATGGCCTGAGGTTGGGCTGCTCGTCGTGCTAGGATAGCCCATCGAAGACATGACCGATAAGCATGTTGGGCTATCCCAGAGCACAAACATTTATAAAGCAAGGGCTTTTAGGTAGCTACTCAAATCGAATGTTTAAAAGTAGATTGTGAGTCCCTGGTCTGTTGAGAGGTGTGTGAAGGAATGTTGATACTCAAAAGGGTAATCATTGGTTGATGTATAGGAAACCTTCTCTTTAGCAGTCAATGGATGTAATATCACAATCTAGGATTGGTAATATGGGACATACAAAACCAATGGTCCTCTCTAGAAAAGTTGGCTACTTCTAATGACACTCAAATTGATGATTCTCTATGAAAACCTTCAACGGAGCAGATATACCATAGAAATTCTCTTGTCAAATTCCTTTGCTTGGCAATAGCCTTTGTCAGGCCTTAGATGAGGAATGCTAGAGTGATTGAAGACTGGGGTAATGGCCTGATATTCTTGGGAAATAGATCAAAAGCAGTTTGAGTAGAGATGGACACTTGGAAAATCTCACCGGTGGACTTAGATGCCATCTCCACCTTGCTAAAGGGTAACTCAAGGCCCAGAAGTGTTTATGGGCCTCTAATGAGGTACATTCCTTGCCCTGAGGATGAGTGAGAGTGGATGCACATATTGGCAATCTCCCATTCTCGGAGGATGAAAATGAATACAGGCAAGCTGTAGACTCAACTTTCTAACAAACCTAACAATGCCATCACTTCTAACCTAACCATAGTGCCCTTGTGTATGATGGATGAGTGTTCCATTAGCCAATCAATGCCAATCACCTATCGCATTCCAATGAACAAATTAGAACTTCACAAAATCCAAGAGTACTTATTCAGTGTGCTCACACGTAACCCAGCCACCAATTTAAAGTCCCTCAAGGATCTTCTGGAAAGCAAAGAGTGGCAATGGACTAAGGTGCATGACATAAACTTATCATATAACCAGACTCTCATGACAAGTGTGGTAGAGCTCAAAAGTAGGAACCTTGCAAGTGACACACTGTCCTAGTAGGAGGACTCTAACAATGAGTACGAAGAAAATCAAAGCAGATGATAAACCCTTAGAGGTCAATATATTTTGAGTGAGCAAAGGAGTTGCCAAGGTAGATTGCAATCAAGCTTGGTTGGAATGCCTTGAGGTGGTAGATTATGAGCAAGCAAGATTAGTTCATCCTTGCATCACACCATTATTTGGAGCAGAGTAAGCTTCAAAGCTGTGAGCACCAGGGGAGACAATCTCTTCTAATGAGGATGACAAGTACAATTCCAAGTCAAAGGTAAGCTTTGATAGTGACTTTGAAATAACTTGACCCTGACGTACCAAAGGGGACCTTCCAATCCACCTAAGGTGCAGGAGGTTAAAGGAGGAGAGAAAGAAGCGGTCAAAGTCTTCAGAAGCTGAATGACACAAGAAACCCCAGGACTTGTCCTCTAAGCACTTCACAAAGTACAAGAAGGGTGAGTGAATAGTGGTGTTAGTAGGAGCCAAATAGAAAGGGCAAGCAAGCAAACCCATCAAACCAGCCAAGGTTAAAGAGGTCAACTTTGCGAGAAAGCATCTCTCAAGGGAATTTGCCGATGTGTTTGCATGGTCCTTAGAGGAGCTGAAGGGAATAGATCCGTGCATGGTGACTCACAATATTCCCATGACCCTTGAAGCAGTATTAGTCAAGCAATGACCATATGCAATGAATCTTAAGCATGCATATGTAGTAAAGGAGGAGATTGGTGCAGCCGATTGAAGGCAAGATTCATTTATGAGATAGAGCACACACACTGGGTATCACCCATAGGCAAGATTCATTTATGAGAAAGAATGGAAAGATTTGAGTGTGCATAAACTATAAGGTCAACGTAGCCACCAAGAGAGATAACTACCCATTACCATACACGGAGCACATGCTCGAGAGAGTGGCAGGAAAGGAAGCCTATAGTTTCTCATCCTATAACCAAGTGCAAGTCCATCTGAATGATAGGTACTAGATGGCATTGGCCACCGAATGGGGGGTGTTTGCCTACATAGTCATGCCGTTTGGACTAACCAATGCTCTTGCTACCTTCCAACGCCTCATGTGTGCCATCTTTAAGTATATGCTCAGAAAGTGGTTGAAAGTCTTTGTCGATGATCTATGCGTGCACACCAACTAAGAAACATTTCAAAAACGACACTTGTAAGAAAATGTTTAAGTTGCTAATTAGTTGAAGTTTTAAAAGAATGAACATTCCAAATTTGGGCATTTAGACATGATTAATGAGAGAATATATTGTTCATTTAAGAGGTCGGACACTAAATGCCTAAGGATGTTAACTCATGTTATGGGTCACTTTTCAACCATTATTCTTTCTTTTTGAATGATTAAATATTCTACTATCACATTTTCCACCAAAATCATGCTTCTTTTTTTGTCTACATTCATTTGGACCATTGATCTCTCCTCTTCTCTTTGTTTCTTAGTTCTTAAAGCAGATTTTACTCTATCGTAAAATTTCTCACCAAAATCATGTCTGGTTCTTACTAGTAGTCTGCATTGGTCTCCCTTTGTCTCCTTTCACAAAATCTTGAGAAGGTGATTAACAATCAAAAGAGTCTCTACATTGAGGACCAACACCACTTACTTGCCGATTGAGCTATAGAGATATGGTCCTCCATGGACTTGAGACGAGATCAGCTCATTAGTTTTCAACATACGTCCCAACTAGGTTGAGACATCTAAGCCGTGGCATTAGGCTATAAAGCATGGCAAGATGCTTCCCCTTAATCCACAATAAGATGCGTTTATAAATCAAGCTATAATAAGATGTAATATATATTAAAAAAGATAGTATCTTTTGGATCCAAATTATGTAATCTTAGGTAGAAAAAAAAAAGAATAGCTTGAAAAATTTTAAGCTTTAGGATAATGGTCACATGTGACTCTATGATAATGTTATGATCTTTATTTTTAGTAAGACCTTACACCTATCAAAAAAATTCTAAATTTTTTTCATAAAAGTATTAGACTTTGAAAAAAAATTGAAAATTAAAAAAAAAAGAGTTTGTTTGCTATTTTAAAACTGTTTTTAAACAAAAAGGACTAAAAATGACAAAAAAACCCAAAAATAGCTTATCATGATATGGTGCGAATGGAGGGGGGGCAGGTCATAACTGTGAATAGGGGTTGTGTTGCATGCGTTTACTTGCTTCTCTACGATACAAAGTGAGGAGGATCCCTACGGAGATTTCATTGTGCCACTCTCGTGCCACATTAGCTCGTCCACGATATTGAGTAAAAAGGATCGTGCCAAGATTACACTTTGTCACACTCCACGGTACAATGGAAATATGACCATGCGGAGATTTGGCTTCGCTACTTTCACTTCGTATCAACTTATCCTATGCATATCGTATTGACGATACTAGCAAATAGTTTTTTATTACTCTTCCTGTCATTTTCTCTCAAGCACTAGTGATGGCAAGGACAAAGAAAACAATTTCCAAGCTTCCAATATTTCCTAGAGTACCTAATCAGCTAACAAATCAATCTAGACCCTCTTTTGCTCAAGGAAGTGAGCCTTCCAAGCCAAGAAGAAAGAGAAGATCGAGGTTTTACTATATATAGAAGTGTTTTAGTGAGATAAGGAAGGCCTAGAGAGCTTAACATATCATTTCAAATACAACTTTTATCAAAGTTGTCAAGGATATTTTTGATAGATTATTAAGAGTGCTGACTAAAACTAGCTTGCAAAAGAAATGGCAGCTTGTAGTGATTCTTTGTCTTTAGGAGGCAGTTGAAGACTTTGTTATTGACTTTATAAATGATGCTTATATTGTTACTGCTCATGCTCATAGGACCACCTTGATGAACAAAGATTTTAGTATTGTCAGTAGAATAAGGTACATGTTCGACAATGTATTGAGGCCCTTGTCCACTATTGATAAAAAAGCATTTGAGATCCTTAACATTTCCCCAAAATTGTCTAGGAATGTGAAAGGGCCAAATATTGAGCATGTGATGCATCTATACCCAGCAAGGATTGCATCCCACCAAGAGTTTGTCCAAGAAGAAAAAACACAAGAGGTCATAGAAATCAAGGATGATGTTTGCAAGAGAAAAATTGATGTGCTTGGCCCTGTTAATTATAAGAGAATGGGTGAGGTGTATGGACAAATGGTTATCAATGTTTCTTGCACTTCTGAGGAAGAGGACTATCTTAGCATATCTCTTAAGGACAAGTCCATACTAGTTGTTAAAAATGATATTCAATTATTAGATTCTGTAGTTTATTGTTGCATAAGGTAAGGCATTTTGACTCTCAAATTTTTTAGTACATAGATTGTGCTGTTGATTGCAAATAACACTCCTTTATTTTTTCTATTAGCTTTAGGACATTGATTGCATCTCTTAGCCAAGAAATCTCTAAAATTATATGTATTGTTGATCCATTGTTATCAATGGAATTGTTTTTGAGATTTGGTTTAAACATAGCAATTTCTTTCAAAGCTTTTGATTCCATCACAAACTACCATATTTTTTTCCTTACATCAGATACACTCACCAAAGAAATTATCCTCATGAACTCTCTAAGTGGTATTCATGGCCAAGCAAGAATGTGCATTGAATGGAATATTGCTTGCTTTTTGGTTAATTATTTATTTTATTTGATTGTCTATTTTAGTTACATGTTTCCATTTGCAGTGTTGGCAGTCTTGTGACTACCTTCTTGGACACCTCATATGAGGATATTGCTGATCCTAAAAAACCATATAAGTTTCTCTAACAAGAAGTACCATTGCAAAGTCATACACATTCTTGTGGATGTAGGGTGATTTCAAATGTCTGCATAGATTCAAAGATACTCAAGATAGATGGGGTGAATTGAAGGGAGCTCTCTCGCTCAACCCTCGAGACCTACAGACCACTTATTGGTCAAGCATTTCAAGTCGAGCAGCCATGGCTACCTCTCATATAGCCAACACGCTCTCCCTACCTATGGGGTGTAGTGAGCTTACCTTGATGCTCAATTGAGTACTCTCCTCTTTCTTGCATACCGGTAGCTCCACGATCCTTGAGGCAAGCTCAAGAACCTCAATCCCTCTCCGTCAAGCTCCATCGTCCATAGTCGCATGAGACAAGAGAAGAGAAGAGAAGAGAAGAAGATGAAGAGAGGAGATGGGGAGCTTCTTCTCCTCGATCCCTCACTCTCACACACTCACTCCCTCACTCAAGCACAAACAAGAAGGCAAGGAGAAGAGAAGAATAAAAATACGTATTTTGTCACACACTAAGAATGAGCTCCTTCTTTACTTTTCAACTTTATATACAAAACCCTAGATCCCTTTTGGGTGGTCATCCCCTTATCCCCTTTTTTACATGGACAGCCATGGCCTAAGCCCTTTTTTCCATTGTCCTCCTATCTTCCTAGCTTCCTTCCTACTACCCGTCTACCTTTACAATTTGCATGTTGGCAGTTTTTACAAAATAAATCATGGTGCGCCATGCGCTCTTTTACAAAAGTATCGACTTGTGCTTTTTTTCTTGTACACCTCTCTCCTTGATTTGGGACTTCTTTGCACTTTATGTGTTTCCAGATTTTCCTTGGTGCACCTTCATCTTCCATTTCACTTTTGTCTTGGCCTTGTATTTTGCTTTAGAGTTTCCAGATTGTCCACCTTGTTTGCAAGAGAGTTAACATTACCCCCTCCTAGACGAGTGCCAGTCCCATGGCACTGATGCAGAGTGGTTGAAAGGTGGGATGGGTGTAGCCAGATGGCTCTTTTGAGTTTTATTCAAGCTTGTGTGGGGGTTGGACCGGTCCTTGAGGTTGGGGTGGGTCCCTCTTTGATGCTATCCTTGAAGGGATTTGTCCTTTGAAATTGAATATCATGTTGGACAGATTCGTGTGTGGAAATAGACTGGTGGGCGGATCCATCTTTGAAATTGAAAATGGTGTTAGACAGATGCATGTGGGTCACCGAATCTGTCTTTGAAATTGAAAATAGTGTTAGACGGATCTGTCTTTTGGTCCTCCGTTCTTACCCCTCTCCTAGGCGGGTGCTAGTTGTTCCGAGACATTGAGGTTTTGAGTTAATGCAAGTTCGATGAGAAAGGGCAGACATGTGAGTCGATGACAATGGGGCCGCAGAGGAATTGGGCTTGGAAATAAATTCACCCGGTTAAGGTGGTGGAGACCAGGAGTGCATTGCATGGATGATGCGGCCTTTGAAGCTGGGGTTTGGAGCCTTTGTTTGTACCTGAAAAGAAAAGAATGTGCACTTCTTGGGGGTGTGCCGTGTGGTGCATTGTGATCATGCTAGTGGGACTAGGAGTTCGGGGACCATATGCAACAAGCCTGGGGGTTGCCTCACACTTGAGGGCCCAGTTCGTGCATGGTTGTAAGTGCGGTGCGTCGCTTAGGGAGACATGTCTGGGAGAATGTCTTGCCCTTGATGTGCCCTAAGCATGTGTAGTGGGGAACATGGCTAGGTATAAAAACCCTAAGTGCAGTGATTGTGGCACTCATTATACATCAAGGGATCTAGCTTTTCACTTTTTCTTTTCTTTTTTTTCCCTTTTACTTTTTTTAAAAAATTAGATGATTACAGCAGGCATTCTGATATAGGGGTGTGCTCAGTCTATGCCTCTGAGCAATCTTCCTCGGATGATTTGGGCGAGGTGGTCTTAGAGACAGTAAAAAAGACGCAGCTTTGCAGAGGTATTCCTTGATACTAGCATTTACATTAAGAGGTGTGGTTGACAAGAAAGGATGATCACACCTTGTAAAATGGCTATCACTCATGTCCTCAAGGATCTTAAAATAGAAAGAGGGAAGTAGGGTTGCCGTCATCATGAGCCTTGCAGCTATCTATTCCTAGGTTAATGTCAAAAAAGAGTGGGGGAAGGTGGGCTTCCTCAGCTGCTATTAGCTTTTGCTTAAGTAAAAACCTAATGGTCCTAAGGTAGTTACAGGTGGTTATTGTAAAAAACATGGATCTAGAACATGGCTTGAGGCAGAAGCTATGGAGGTTGGAAGAGAAAGAGTGAGTTCATGAAGACACTGACATGACTAACTGTTATACAAGTGAATTAGGTTCCAAGATGGAAGCTTGGACTCATAAACACAATCTTATGTATAGATTGACAATGACACAGAGACTTTAATGAAGGACAAAAGTACTATGACATTGCATTTGAAAAGAGAGCAAGTACAATGCTTTATAGGAAACAGGATAGTAGCACTTCTCCTACTGTGCTTATGGGATTCTAGTCATGAGTCCTCACTACTCTTTCCAAAGAGACTGAAGTAGGTGTGATTGCAAACATCTCAACACTTCTCCTCAATCACAACCAGAAGTACGAAGCGTATAGAGGCTTTAGTGAAAGCAACACCTGCAAAGTGTGGGCACACCATAAACATGGCAAAACACCAGAGGTTGTCGCAGAAAAGGCTAAGTGTGAGTACCACAAACATGGTGGATATCTAGAGGCTATAATAGGGGCCTCACAAAGTGTACAGAGGCTATAGTACAAGGCTATATGAGGAGTTTACAAGTTTATGTCCGAAGCATTAGGGCTAGGCAATACAAGGCTAAAAAATTATATCCGAATAGAAGGACTGATGAGATTTGTCCTTCTCTTGGTGGTCTTCTTCTTCCTCTTCTTCCTTTGCTCCATGGTCTTCTTCTTCTTTAACTGCAGCAAGATAGACCTTATGGGACCTTTTTTTGGTGTGGTAGAACTTCTTGGCGGGTCCTGTCCTTTTGCAAAAATTACAGAAAAGCTGGTCCTTCTTGCCTTTGTACCTGTTGCCAACATATAATGCTTGTTCATCTCTAAAGGTGCTTGGTTCTTCCTTAGTTTTTAGCTTATTTTCCTCCTCTAACAGTGATGCTTGGATATCAACAAGCTTAGGGTTTGGCATATTGATGAAGGTTGTTGATACATTATTATATTCAAGAGGCAAACTTTTAAAGCAGAATACCAATGCAAACATCTTCTTCCAATTTAATGTTGATTCCTGTAAGCTGGGTTAGAAGTCCTTCCATGTAATTTAGATGTGTGGCAAGTGATGTGTTGGACTTCATGTCAAGCCTGAAAAATTCAATCAAGAGACTATATTTTGATGACTTAGACTGTGCACCAAACAAGGTGTCAAATCTCTTCCATGTATCATGTGAAGTATCACAGTTATCCACATGCTAGATATAGCTGTTGTCTAGCTCCAGTTTGATAATGGCATGAGCTTGATCATCATTATTTTGCCAAGTGACTGCAAGGTCTGCATCACGAGGCTTCTTCTCTTTGACATTGGTGATTGCCCAAAGACCCTTCTTCATCAGGATGAGCTTGATGTGGGTCTGCCAGGTGTGAACCTTGAACCCTTTGAAGCGAATTGTCAGAGAGTCCTTGCCCATATTGGAGTTGGAGGATCAGCAACAAATCAATGTCAAAATTCTCAGATTTTAGCAATAGTAGACTTGATATTGAGTGTATTTGATAAGCACGAGTGCTGAAAGACACTAGATGAATAGTATCAAGAGATACTGATGCTTGTGGCTCAAAGCTTGAGACCTTCAAAATCTCCCCTCCTTGATTTGATACTGAACAAAGTGTTGGGCAACTTCATATTCAATGGATTAGAGTGACAAAGGCTTGGTTTGAGAGTTAGGAGAGAGAAAATAATGAGATTTTTGAGCTTAGGTGAAAATGGCTATGGAGTCACAGTTAGGGTTTTTAACAGTGACCTAGTTTTTTTATGACATTGCAGGAGCTATACTTGATGATTTTTGAAACTTTTTTAATGAAAATGAAGCTAACTTGATGCTCTATCAAAGCCCTATGAGCATCTTGAAGATTGGTTTTTACAGCTCATCATGCGTAGAAGGGTGAGACGTAGGCATGCACATTTTTGTCAGCGATTTGAAAAATTCATAATGCCATGACCAGGGAGCAGTAATGTCAATGATTTGTGTGATGACAGGTTGCGTGTTGAGTTGAGGAATGATCCTCTAGAAGAAAGTAAGAGGAGATATGCTTTGTATTGAGAAATCCAGGTACTCCAAGCAAGGTATGTCTTGCAGGTCAGTTGCAAGCCATGGCAGTGATTGAGAATTTTGACAATGTTGAGCCTATGGTTGCCTGATGTCAGTGATTGAGGTGACAAGAAGAAGCTTTGGAAGCAGGGGAACGTTTTCTAGAAGGAAGCTCTAGGAGATTTGACCTGTGGAGTGAGATATAAGAGCTTTAAGCTGATAGGGTGCAGTTGGCTATGGCTCCCATGGAAGCTCAAGTGAAGGTAGAGTTGAGAGATGAAGTCATCTGTTGGAACTAAGCTGACTCGAGTTGAAAAGGGATTGAGAGAGAGCAAAGAACAACTAAGCCGAGCTGAGCCATGCCCAACTGGGCTCTGATACCATGTAAAAAACATGGATCTAGAACATGGCTCGAGGTGGAAGCTATGGAGGTTGGAAGAGAAAGAGTGAGTTCATGAAGACATTGACATGACTGACTGTTACACAAGTGAACTAGGTTCCAAGATGGAATCTTGGACTCATGAACACAACCTTGTAGACTGACAATGACACAAAGACTTTACTGAAGGACAAAAGTACTATGATATTGCATTTGAAAAGAGAGCAAGTACAATGCTTTATAGGAAACTGGATGGTATCACTTCTCCTACTGTGCTTATGGGATTCTAGTCATGAGCCCTCACTACTCCTTCCAAAGAGACTGAAGTAGGTGTGATTGCAAACATCTCAACAGTTATGAAGGTTGGATCCAAGCAGGAAGAGAAATCCTCAAGGAAGCAGTTGATGGATGGGCGCAAATCCCTTGCTTTGAAAGTCATGCATCCCTCAAGAGTCTCTGCGTTGACGTTGTAGATCTTTGGAAAATCGTATCTTCCATGCACATTCCTGTCATAATCTACTCCATATCTGTGCGGGTAGGGCATGTAGATAGGATCATTCCATTCCTCAGGTAGTGTGCTGCAAAAGGCCATCCATACATCAAAATTGGCATCCCAAATCCTCCTCTGCCACTTTGGCTACACCTCATAGCCTCGGGCAGTTTTGGGAATCTAATAAACCTTATCCTACCAGTAGCTCGTGGGTTTCCGCCTCCACTTGTGTGATTACGATGCTCCACTCCTCAACTCATCGGTTTGCTAAAGTCAAATGATCCTTTCCACTACCTCCAAGGGTAAGACTCGGTCCAAGACTCGTGGATAGAGGAAGGAGAACTTGAAGGGTCGGGATTGGAGTTCTTGCTATTGCCAGATGGCTAGCTCCTGCGGCTAGTTGATGGGATGGTGATCCTCGCATAGTGGCATGGGCTCGTCAGGAAGCTACTGTGGCTGTGCTTGCGCTCTTTGCTAGGCTTGCTCCACGAGTTTCCATCTTCTTCTTCTTGCAACAATAATGTGCTCAGGAATGTGGGCACCCTTTGGATCTTTTGGGGGTAGATCAGGCAAGAGCGGATTGGGCTCTCTATGCCGTTGTTCTTCTTCTAGTTCTTGCTTGAAGTTTGGCCCTTCCTTGATGTCATGTTCCATCGTGGGTTGAACTAGGGGTGGTCGAGGTTGCTCCTGCTCTTCGAATCCAAGTTCCTTGAGCTCATCAGTGGAGAGATCGGCTTGTCATAAGTAGTTGCATTGTTGCTCCTTGGTTATGCTTGTGCCGGTTGGGAGAGTGTGCTCCTATAGGCCATACTTTAAGGCTTTCACTCTCTCCACCTAATCCTCACCTTCAATTTGTGTGACGTGAAGTACTCTGCTTAGAAAGTCTTGCCTCTGCATGTCAAAGCACACTTCAACGGCCTCAGCCCTGGATTCTGTGAGCACTCTCTCACACTCCGCCACTGCTAGACACTCTCTCAATCCCCGCACTCTTTCAAAATTACGCCTCTCCCACTATTGTGCTTTGTCTTCCAAATCTTTGTTACCCCTTTCCATCTCCTGAAACATCATCATTACCACTTGTTGTTGCTCATTCTACACTTCCAACATTTGGGTCTTCTCTTTGTCTCGGCGATTCAACTACTCTTCTGCTATCCTTCTACCTTACTCAGCCATGGATTTCTTGCTAGTGGGCTTCTACGAGCCTTTCTAATAGATCTTCATTGACTTGTTCTTGTCTTTGCACTTCTGCTTGGTGCATCCTTCTTTCGATCATGGCCATGGCCATGGCCATCAATCCCTCCACTTCCTGTTGGGTGTCTCACAGGTTGTCTTGTAGGCTCTTGGTGGCTTCTTCTATGGCCTCTTCCTTCTCCTTTGACAAAACTTCTATCTCTCTCTCTCTAGCCTTCCTTGCTCCTCCATTGCTAACCATAGTCTGAATACCAAGGGATTCTCCTACTCTTGGCATTGTTCTTTTGATGCCTGGTTCCTTTTCCGCTGGTTCTCCCATAGTTCTACATTCATCTCTTCCACCCGTGACATTCGTTGTTGGAGCTTAGCGTATTGTTGGATGAGCAACTTGTGGCCCCACTGCTCGACCACTAGGTCTTGGGCTTCATCCTCTAGCCTTTGCCTTTGGTGATCTTCATTCTCTTTACCGCTATTGCTTTCTTTTCATCCTTAGCCTTTTCTAGCTGGTGGGCTAGAAGTTCAGCTACATATGCATCATAGTCTGTAGTTCAGGGGCATTACTGGCAGTGCTGTGGTGGTGGATGCTTCCAACCTTTGCCTCTTTGGATCTTGCCAAAACTCAGCATTAGCTACAGCTGGCCTCTTGTTTTTGGCACTATTTCCTGTACTTTTGTGACCAAGAACTGCATCATGGACATAAGTTTAGTGGCGTCCATGGCAGGCTCTGGCTCCTGTGTTGTGGCAGCGGGGTGACGGTGGTGGTTTGAGGTGGAAAGTCGAAGGGAGGGGATGTAGTGGGGCCTTGCCCTTTCCTGCAACAACAGGGGCTGCTCCCGCATTGCCGCTGAGCTTGCCTTTCTATCGTGGGCTTAGGGGGTTCATCTCTCCAGCACCATGGGTCTCCTCGACATAGACTTGTGCATGGCCTCTGCCATGTCTTCATCCTCCTTTCTCCTTAGCTCCTCAACCTCTTCTTTTGCTCTTCTTCTTCTCTCCTCCTTGGTTCTCTCTGATTCTTCTCTCACTTTCTTCATTTCTTCCTCCTCTTTCCTCGTTCATTCTTCTTCTGCCCTTTTGGATTCTTTTTGGGCTCTTTTCAGCTCCGTCCATTCTTCCTTTGTCATCTCCTCTCTCCTTTGTTGTTGAGGCTTTGTGGCCTTCTTTTGTCTGCACTTCTTGCTCTCCCCAGTCGTCGCTCGCTGATGGTTCTCTCGCTAGATTGCTCTATGTCAGGGCATGGCGACTACTGGGGTGTCTCTCCTACCTCCTCTTCAACTCCTTTAGCCTCCTTTATGGCCTCTTGGATGATGGCCATTAAGACTCCACCAAATTTGATCATGGATGCCTTAGAAGTGGGCTTCTTTCGTGTTGATCTAGCCGTTGAGGCTAGGGATTCCCCTCCTACTGGTGTTGCACTTGTGGCTAGGATGGCAGCCGAGTTATTGATGGTTTTCGGGACGAAACCGTTCCAGTCCATTTCTTTAGAGGACCCTATGGCTATGCTCTCCAGCGATGGCATGCCAATTCTATTCATCAATGCGTTGTACCTCTATCTTGAGAAGAGGGCATGGGCCATCTTCGCTTGCATCCTTACTTCTGGATTTGGGATGTCTACCAGACTTATCTTGTCTACCGTGTGCACAACATGCTTATTTACTCCTAGAATGGCATATACATCTCTTTGAGGGCGTTTTTCTTTCTTGATGGCCAAGCCTAGGGCCTTCTCGATCATTGCAGCACTTAGTGGTATCTCCACTTGTCATTCTTCTTCTCTTGTCCGGACTGTTACTGTGTCGCAGTTCCTTGCATCATCAACACTTCTCAAGAACTATGTGTACATGCTATAATCAACTGCTTGTCCTACTTTCTCCACGTACTTTCAGAGGGCACATTTGTCTGCTAGCTACTTCACAATCAACTCCTCCAAGATGGCTTTGTCCAAGTTTAGTGTGTGCTTGAAGGTGAATTGACTGAGGCCCCTTGTTTCTGCACTTAGGCCATATCTCGTTTGTTCTTCCTCCGTGAAGGGGAGTTTGCCACCTTTATCCTACCCTGCCATTATGGGTACTTGTCATTTACTATAGTCTAACATTAGTATTTCTCAGATGGCTTTTCGGTAAGCATGAAAATGATTTTGCTTCCATTTAGAGAATGAACAAGCTGAATTAAAGACATGAAATTTTTAGAGCGACAGCCTATTCATTCCAAAACATGTTCGACATTTTCTTTCCAACCCTTTTTATTCTTTCCTGCTTTTAACTTTGATTAAGGTTTTTTGTTTCCTTCTTATTTCCTATACTTTCTTAGTCACCTTCACCTTACCCCCTCCTCCCCTCAGGAAGTGATGAGAATCCTTCCTAGGATTGGACATGGGAAAGGCAAGGGCATTTAAGTGCAGTATGGTGCTATCTACTTTGGCATAAGCCAATCATAGAAATTAGGGTTGTATTCCAAGTTGGCATGACGATCAAGATTACCACGGTTAATGCATACTTGGGTAATATAGGTTAGGACATCACTTAGAAAATTACCGAGTTAATGCGGCTAGCCACATGTAGCTCATCTTCTGTAAGGATGTGATCAATGTAAGTATGGGCCGAGACATGGTTTGAAATAGGTTGGTGCTATTATAAGGTCTGAGATACACACTCGACTTTCTTAAATACTTAACATATATATGGTGGATATTATGCTGGTGCAGAGAGAGAAGAGATGAGAGAAAAGAAAGTTGGAGAGAGAGATATATATATAGAGAAATTAACAACACACTAGGGGTTGGAAGATGGGCCAGTCCTTCCCCCTTGTGGAGTTATATTATTGACAAGGAGCAAGCTCCTCTATTACACATAAACCAATTCTTACTTGTAGATATTGGAAATAAGATCACGGTTCCTTGCACGATATACAACCGGTTAGAAATTGCATAACTTGGAAGTTGGCACCTTTTGATCCTTCTTGAGTCTCCTTCTCTCCTAGACAATATGTGTAGGGCTTTCCTCTTGGCGCTTGATTTCAGTAGAGCTTCTGCAGCACTTGCATCTTCTCTTCTCCTCTTGGAACTTGATTTTAGTAGAGCTTCCACAACACTTGTACCTTCTCTTCTTCTCTTGGAACTTGATTTCAACAGAGCTTTCACAGCACTTGATTTCAGCAGAGCTTCTTGCAGTAGTTGCACCTTCTCTTCTTCTCTTAGATGCATGCAAAGTGATGCTTCTCTCCACCTCTCCCTCACACCCAAGGAGAGCCTCCTCTTTTATAGGCTTTCAAGAGCTTCTCTTCTTGGAGATAGACTTGATTTGATCTTCATGCAAGATGTGGCTGTTCCAGGACCTACTCTATAGCACTAATTTCAAGATATTTCTCTATGCATTGTTCGGATGAAAAAACGTCCAACACGAAATTGTAGATCTCGCTGTTTTCGATAACCTATGTCACCCATTTTTAGAGATCATTTTTCTATTGCGAGATATTTTAAAAATGAAGTTTTCATGTCTAAAAAGAAAAAAAACAACTTTTTAAACTGTACTCTTAAGTTGTGGTCCATGCAACCACCTTGAGTCATAGATAAGGAGAGTTCATTAGATTGCCTTGAGCCCCAATCTTAAGATTGGATTCCACACAAAAGCTTGTGTCATTTTAGACTTTAGAAAGAGAAAATCACTTTCAGAGGATTATGCCTCTTGTCTTCCTTAGTGAGAGAATTACCTCTTTTGTCTTTCTTAATGAAAGAAAAGACCTTAAACCTTGACTTGTAAGGGAGTAGATGACCCCGAATGAATACAATGCTCATTACACACGCAAGTAAACTTTCTTGGCGTTCTCGGATGCACACATAAATACATATATACAATGCTAATGCACTTCCTTTTTTAAGCCTCAATCCATCTTCATTTATGTGTAACTCCTTGGTTCTTGTGTACACTCTTACACTTGGCAGACACTTCTTTCCCCCTTCATAACTTGTACTGCATGTACCAGATATCCCCGTCACAATGCTCTGATCACCCCATTAAGTGATGCACTAGGAATATTGGTCTTAAGTGGTCTCATGGCCATGCTAGATCATCATCAACACTTAAAGAAAAGTGAGTCATTAATTTATTGACATCATTTTAAAAAAAATAGAGAATGTGTAATAAGCAATCAATTTAGTGACAGGTACTACATAAGTTGGATCATACTTGGTTGTTTTAATTGCACATCGCTGCTCAGCATTAGTCATTACTTGGCAACCCCATTTCTCCCATTGGAGACATAATGACTTTGGGGCTTGCAGTATGATGTTATTAGCTGTCTGATGAGCGCGCACTCTTTCAAAATTTCACCATTGTTGATCAACTCCTTTGAGACCTTGGGGAATTTTACGATCATGAATTCATATTCTTTCCAAGTGCAGAATAAGGAACGAACATCAGGGGCAAGGGGCTCATCAAGCAGGCCGAGGTCAATCATTCATAACTCCTAGCAAACGTGGTGAAAGTGTTGTCTAAGAGCTTGATGCAAGTCACCAAGTCATCTCCCATATTCTTAGCAAGGTCTTTGGAGACCAATAGAAATGAACGTCGCTTGTAGGAAGGCCTAAGACCTGCTGGTGGTTGCGGTGGAATTGGACTAGACAGTGATGGTTCTAGTGGTAGTGGACTAGATAGTGGTGTTTTTAAGGGTAGCTCCATAGTTTGATTTGTGTGTCCAGTGCTACTTGGGGGTATTGAGGGTGGTTCCAGTGGCATAGATAGTGCATTACTTTCCTCTTGCGCAGCCATTGGGGTGCCAAGCTCTTTGGAATTAGATGACTCCGGTGTATTAAGTTATTGTTTCGGTCAATATATTAGTTGGGGTTTGATGACCGCAATTGTTGTGGGTTCCATGGGTCTTGCAACTTGGGTTTTGTGGGTTGTCACTGCCTTAGCCAGGAGTGGGGCTTCTTGGAGATGGGGTGGCAAGCGATGGTTGTGGTTGGGCTATGCTTCTAGGATTTCCCTTCTTGGGCATCCATATCCAAGTGTTGCCTTCATAGTATCCTTGGGCTCGCAACAGATCTTTGGGGATTCATCACGGATTGATTGTGCACCTACATCGATAGTGTCGGGTTAGTCTCTTAGGTTTTGAATGATAGTTGTTAGCCTTGCAAAGTTGTGTTTGCTTGCTACGAGTAGGTTGCGTTTGGTGCCTTGGCACCCATTTAAGCACGGGCTCTGTGGCTTTGGGGATGGCCTTAGTTGGTGGTAGTTTTGTAGTATGGTTGGGTTGTGATGATTCAGGACCGCTCTCCTTAGGCTTGGTCCTAGGTAGCTCTATCGGTGGCATAGCAGGCTTTGGTGGAGCCTTGCTGCCCTTATTGAAAGCTGTCACAATTCGAACGTTGCCAATGGAAAGGTCAATATGCTGTAGATTGTAGTCCATGTTGCAGTGTGCTTGCTTCTTGAAAGTGCATCCTAACAGCGATTCTTGACATGCATCCTTTGTAATTGGTAATACATCAAGACATTGAAGTCGGCTTCCTCTTCAATCAAAGCATCAAATGTGTGTGTGCACTGGGTGGTGGCCATGATGCGTAGGTATGTTGGCACTACTACCTCCTCATCCTCATCCTCTAATTCAGTGATGGTGGCTATGCAGACATTGATAGGGGCTTCTAACATAGGGGGCTCATGTAGTGGATGTGTGGGAGGGTAGTACTTCTTCATGCGACTGCCATTAAAGAAGCCTATGCCCTCACCTTCAAGGGTTTCAAGTTCTACATTGCTCATCCTACTAATGGTGTGCGCTTGGAAAGGTCCTAATCCTCAGAATTTAATTTTTTGCTTGTGGCCCTTTACTAAGTAGAGCCAAAAAAGGTCTCCCTGCTCAAAGTCGCATTGTTTGACATGCTTGTCGAACCACATCTTCCGTTGTGCTTTCTCACAAATTAGGGTATGGGTGGAGCCAAGTCTTAATGAGTCGTTCCAATTCCATGAGATGGTCGGTCCAAGCTTCTTTCCTTTCCCATCTCTCCCATACTGCTATCCTCAAGCTAGGGACAAAGAATTCTAATGGCAAGATTGCCTCAGTCTCGTAGGTCAGCTTAAAGGGTGTTTGTCCTACATCCATTTTATAGGCTGTCTGATAGGCTCATAATGTTGCCATAAGTTTGTTGTCCTAGTCACTTTGTGAGGTGGAAACTACCTTCATAAGGACATTGAATAAGATCTTGTTTGTGGATTTTACTTGGCCATTAGCTTGAGGATAGTAGGGTGAGGATTTCCTATGGATGATTAAGAAGGTTGAGAGTAGGTGGGCAATCATCTCATTGATGAAGTGAGTGCCTTGCTCACTTACTAATTCTATAGGGCAACCAAATCGTGACATAACATGCTCCCACAAGAACTTCATTGTGGTCATAGCATAATTCTTCCTAGTGGCTCATGCCTCGGTCCATTTTGTAAGTTAGTCAGTTTACGATAATGTGTCTAGCCTGTAAGTATTGTGCTGCAGGATTGATGGGTCCAATGAAGTCGATTCCCCATTTCTCAAAGAGTTGTCGTGCAATGACAAGGGTCAACTCCATCTTATCCTTTTGTGTAGAAACTTTAGTCCTTTGGCACTCATCACAATGCTTTACAAACTTAGCAGCATCACAGAATAGGGTGGGCCACCACAACTAAGATTGTAGCACCTTGAGGGATGTTGTATCCCCACTGACAACAATCCCACCATGCGCTTCGCCCAACATGTCGGGCATCTCGTGCTCGCACACGCATCATCGTAGCAACCCATCTTGCCCTAATCTATAAAGTTGACCGGATAACAAGTGGTAAGGTTGGTTTTTTAGAATAAGTTTCCTAAGCTTGGCCTTCTCGATATGTCTCTCGACTAGACCATGCTCTAGCACTTGGACCATATCATCCGCCCAGTACGGTGTTAGGTCAGCTTTAAATAAATCTTTCTCACTAGACAGGCCAAAGAGGTGAGTGTTTGGAAAATTGTTAGCAATACCTTATCTAGTAGCTTCTCTTGTGGGTATTCGGGACATGTGATCAGCAATGTAGTGCTGCTTGCCCTTGCGTACCACCACACAGAAGTCAAATTCTAGAAGAAGAAGCAATCATCTAGCGATGCATCGAGTAGCGAAAGGTTTATTTACAAGATATATCAAGGCTTGATGGTCTATAAAAAAGGTGAAAGGCATGGCCAGGAGGTAGTGTCAAAACTTCTTTACAACGAATACCATGGCCAACCCCTCCCTTTTTGTGGTGGAGTAATTCATCTCTGTGTCTTAGCAAAACTCAAGGGGTAATCCAAGTTATGTTCACTAGGTTGGCACAAGACAGCTCCAATAGAAAATTTAGATGTATCTATATACACATGGAACGTGATGCTACAGTCTGGGGCTCATAAGATTGGTGCAATTGTAAGAGTATTAACCCCTCAGATGAACAAGATGGAAAATCGAGAAAATCTAAAGCAGAAGACAAGGCCAAGGTAAAAGTGAAACGGAAGACGAAGGCACGCCAAGAAAAATATGGAAACACAAAAAGTGCAAAAAAGTCCTAAATTAAGGAGAAAGGCACACAAGGAAAAGCGCAAGTCAATACTTTTGTAAAAGAGCACCAGGCGCATCATGAATTATTTTAAGAGTGCTGGACTCTCACCCGTGCAAATTGTAAAGGTAGATGGGCAGTAGGAAGGAAGCTAGGAAGATTCAGCCATGTAAAAAGGAGATGGATGCCCATGGAATTTTAGGGCATGTATATAAAGTTCAAAAAGTGAATGAGAGCTCATTCTTTGGTATGTGGCAAAGTAGACTCTTCTTCTTCTCTTCTTCTCTACTGTTGCTTGCTTGCTTGTGAGTGCTTGAGGGAGGGAGTGTGTGAGGGTGAGGTATCTTGGAGGTGAAGCCCTCCACCATCTCCTCTCGTCTTCTTCTCTTCTCTTCTCTCGTCTTGCACGTGGCTATGGAGGATGGAGGTTGGAGAAAGAGGCTCGAGGATGCTTGAGCTTGCATCATGAATTGTGGAGCTATCGGAGTGCTTGAGAGAGGAAGCAACTCAATCAGGAATCAAGGTAAGCTCACTACACTCGTAGAGAGGGATAACACATCGGTTATGTGAGAGGTAGCCATTAGTGGTTTCTTGAAACACTTGAACAATAAGTGGTTCATGGGTCTTAGCTGCTTAAGCTCACCTCTACATTTTGGTTATGTTTGTCGGGACCAAGGGATTCAAGCTTGAGTGCTTGTGCACTTCAAATCAAGCATCAAAGTAAGGGTTTCATCCCCGAACCCGAGCTTGAGATATAGATAGGAGGTTTTGGGTCTTTAATCCATGCTACAAGTAAGTATTTTTGGTTTTTGATGGTTAGTTGAGTAGGAGAAATCAGTTCAGTACTTTGCTTTCGATTTTTATTGCATTTAGAGTAGGTCAAGGTTAAGAGGTCGATTGGAAAAGTGTAGGGTTTGCTGCTGTAAAATAGGCTAAACAGGGCACAAATCAGAAAAAAAAGGGAAAAAGGAATGCTAAAGGGGGTTGAGGTCGACAAGCGAGGGGGCCGGAGTTGCAAGAACCTTGTGGGGGAGGGGTTTAATAGCCAGGAGACGAAGGGGAAGTTCATTTGAAACCCCGATTGAGAGAGAGAGAGAGAGAGAGAGAGAGAGAGAGAGAGAGAGAGAGAGAGAGAGAGAGAGAGAGAGAGAGAGAGAGAGAGAGAGAGAGAGAGAGAGAGAGAGAGAGAGAGAGAGAGAGAGAGAGAGAGAGAGAGAGAGAGAGAGAGAGAGAGAGAGATCCATTGCGTGGATGCGCTTCAATTGCATCGTTGACGAGTTTGTTGCCCACTATAGGTATACCCACACCTTCTCCTTCATGCATAGGTAGGATTTGGAAGTGCTCAAGTAGTGGGAAGCCCACAATTGCTTGGCGTGATGAATTTTTCGTCACTTCAGAAAAAACGTGCCATGTTCGGTTCGTTCGAGTGATGCAGATTCTGGGTTGAGTCCCATAATTGGCCCTCGGCCCTCTGCTGTTCGGCTACTCACTCTCGGTCGCATGAAAATTTAGCCCTCGGCCTCCTGCATTTGGCCATTCAACCCACTCGACTCAGACACTATTTGGCCCATCTGAATCAACCACTCGAACCAACTTGCACTCGTCCCATGCACATTTGGATATTTGGCACTCAACCCACCTAGACTTGGCCTGTTTGAGTCATCCACTCGACTAGATTAGGTACTCGGCCTTCGACTGCTCGGCTCGTCCGAATCAGTCACTCGGCCCTTGCAATTCGGACCTGTTGGGTTGAACCTTCACCCCTGTCCAGCCATCCTCTCAAGGTGTTTGAATTCACTAGAACAAGGCCCGTCCGGCCACTATATCCACTAGGTCCTAGAGCTAGGGCGGCTAGAGCAAGGAACAAAGGAATCAGTGAGATGATGCAGGCGGCGTAGAGGCAACACTAGTTGACCATTTTAGTGATCCGGTTTGTGAGCAATATCAAGCGGAGTTGTGGAGCCCAAATGAATCATGACTGAGTGGAGGGCATAGCGGAGAACCCTATGAACCAGTGAGGACATCCAAAAACCGAGTGTACAAGCTTGTCAGGCTAAACCCATGACGAGAGTGCTAGAGTTGTCCAGTCACTTGTTTTCTCACTCACTCTGATTTTTAGCCCTTAAAACATACTTGAGAAGAGCTAAAAGCTTGATTTTGCATAGTGCACAAAAAAGAACACACACATGCACACATGCATAGAGTGAGGGTAAGTTGAGGACTGGTTGTAATTAACAAGGAACTCACCCAAACATAATAACTTAAAGGAACCCACCAGTAAGAGAAGATCCAAAGACATGGAAGGGTGATTGAATCCCCAAAAGTAGGACCAAGTGAAGAACACAACAAAAAAGTTAGATGCAACAAGGACGGACACTATCATGGAAGTGGATCTACCCGGCCTTATCGACTTGATCGACAACTTGGTAGAACAGGAAGCCTTGGACATGGAAGAGGGCAGCTCACGCCATAGAAGCAATGACGAAATTGGACCTACGAGATTTTCTTGAGGCCGCCCAATAGTTAGTGAACAAATACAATGCTCAAACCTGGCTAGAACACCGCGGTTGACCTATAGAGGATACCATAGCAGACCTTGAGGAGGAGAGGAAGCTTGCAAGCAAAGCTCTGCAAGGCCTAACCACATACAACCAAGATCAACAAACTAGGAGCTTGCGTGAAGCATGGAAATGCGAGAGATCTAGAGAGTGCTAGCCCTAGCAGGTAGAAATCAATCAAAGATTGAGAGAGCACTACAAGGAGACCTCACACTGAGCGAGCTTCTAACAAAGCAACTGCTAGATAACACGGTAGTAGAACAGAGCATTGCAGCATTGGCTACATCTCTATTGGCAGTGTTGGAGTCAACCAAGGCTCTAAGAGCCAATAAAAAATCCCCATCGTAGCAAAGCAGCTGGACAAATACCAAGCAACTGATGACCCATATAGCTTTGTGGAGCAATTTGAGCAGGTTTGTGAGGCCAACAGCCTCATTGATCCTACTCAACACTCCTAAGATTTTGGACTGTGCTTAGGCGGCAACAAGAGCCAGACCTGGTACACAAGTCTAGATGCTGCGGAGTGAGCTAATTTCAACGGCCTAAAAAATATATTCATTAAGAGATTTTCCAAACCTGGATACTTTGATAACCTGCTAGTATGACTCATGGCATCAAGCAAAGAGAGAAAGAGGACATCCGGGATTACTGACCCATGTGAGGAGCCTCTTCAAGAGAATCCCTATGGGTGAGAGACTAACCAAAAGAGCAGTGATGGTATTTATCAATGGAATACGAAGTGAAGAGCTCTACAAATCCTTGGTCGGTAACTCGAGCTTGTAGTAAGATGCACTGGCAAAGGTCTTTGAAGAAGCTATTCAAGTGGACGACCAGCTCAAAGAGAGAAGCTCCAGGAGCTTGAGTCGGAAAGAGTTCACTGCCAAGGATTTCTAGAGGGCTTCAATGTCGAGTGAGAGATCAGGCCCAAGTGCTCAAGACAAAGGGAAGGGCACTGACTCAAGACAAGAGCTAGCAGAGATGAAGATGGAAATAGCTAAACTACAAGAAATGATGAGATGAGCAACTCGTCCACATGTCCAATGCATGCATTGTGGCGGGAACTACCTATAGCCGAGTGTTAGGACCCTAGGTCACGACCTTGTGCTAATTGCGGTAGGTTCGGCCATGATGACATGCATTGTCGACTACCTTGGAGACTCCCATACCTATAGCCTTTACCCCTGCGCCTTATGGTCAACCCTACCTTTCAAACAAGGCATCAAACTTCTTGGGAAGGGGAGTCCGATTGGCCCTTCCTGCACCTAATGACGCTAAGCCATCCATCCCTAGAATGGAGATAAATCCTACATGTATCCCTAGACCATTGGGACCCTACGTAACCCATCCACCAAGTGATACTCCAATCCACTATGTGGAGAAGCCGAATGGTGATGAGCCTTATGTAAACCCATATGTATCATACGATGAAGAAGGCAACGGAGTCCTTATGGACTATTAACTAGTACTGGTGATGGAGTTAGGTAGAGGGCGAGGCAGAGGCCTAGGAGCACAGACCCAAGAGCCAATTGTGTGTTGGACTTGTGATCACCTAGGACACATTTCTTCATGTTGCCCCGAGAGGGAGCAAGCAAATAGAGATAAGGCTGAATTGAGATGCATTGAGTGTAAAATCACTCATCTCTTTGTCAATTTCCCTAGACAGAGGCCATCCTCTAGTTCGGCAAATGAGCCATTGGTTCCATTGGGGTTGTTTAGTGTTGAGACACTCGATGGGGAGGCCATGCCTACCCCATTGCATGTCATGATTGGTGCGTAGACAAAGTAGGCCGGCATATCATTGCCAGGGCCTAGCAACCTTGACGCAACCTCGGTTGGAAAGAAGAGTCAGAGACGAAGGAAGAAAAGGCTAGATGCTAAGGTCATCCTCAAAACTGAAAGTGCCACAACATTGCCTGTTGGGAGGAAAGTCATTGACACAGAGGAAGAAACGTTGGCTCCATGAGTGGCCGAAAAGGGAAGTGCTAAGGCCGGGGAGTACCCCAACCCAAAGCTCCAACTTGAAGCCATCAAGAAGGTGAAAAAGTGGGTAAAGGAGGCCTAAGAGCACCTAGAAGACACTGAGGCCATACTAGAAGACAAGATTGATGATCTCTCAAGCATAAGCACGCCAAGTCTCTCTCCCATGACCAAAATCAAGGGAGGCGATGGCACCATAAGTAGGGCCGCCTAGACAAAGTCTAAATGCTCCAGGCCAGCAAACCAGTCAGGGCCATTGGCCAAGAACCGCAGAGTTGTTGGGAGAAAGGCAAGCGGCTAGCAACCTCCTTAATACATTGGTGACCACCCCTATGACTCTAAGCTTAGGTGACCTACTTAGGCAGCATCCAATGCTATGGCAGGAGCTAAAATAGTGAGTCGAGGAATTAGATGAGCCAATTACCATAGACTTGCTTGAGCATGACATAGAACCACAACTACGAAGTCTAACGTTGCACTCCTTGCCTAAATCCTTGCATGTCAATGCTTTTTGTTTAGGAAGGCACGAAAATGCATGCAGTCCTGCCAATCTTAGCTCTGGGGGATGTCACAAGAAAGGGGATTGTAGACATAGGGGCAGGAGTGAGTGTGCTAAGCCATGCAGTACTCCAAACTTGGGGTAACCCACTGGTCGAGATTGTTAGGTTCAACGTCAGATTGGCTAACCGAATGAAGGTGAGACCATTCAGAGTGTTAAAAATTTTCCACTAAAGATCACAAAAATTCAATTCTCTGTCGACTTTATAGTCATGAAGGGAGTGGAATACAACATCCTGCTAGGCCAACCCTAGATGCGCAATGCGAGAGTCATAGAAGATTGGGGCAATGGTCTAATCTTCTTAAGCAATCGAATGAAGGCTGTAAGAGTAGAGATGGACACTTGGAAGACTACGCCGGTTGATCTAGATGCCATCTCCACCATGCTGAAGGGTGATGGACAGATTAGGAGATCCTATGGGGCCCTTACCAAGTATATCCCATGCCCAAAGGACGAGCAAGATTGGATGCATATTCTTGCTACCATTGACCTGCCATTCTCGAACAATGAGGAGTACAAGCAAGCCATCAAGGCAACTGGAAAACCCAAGGACACACCCTTAGTACTAGTCTGCATGATGGCTGGAAGCCGACTTGGAAGACCCAACCCCTTCACATTTTGAGTCTCGAACAATAAACGAGAGCTCCTAGAGATCCTAGGATATCTGACAGACAATCTAGCAATGAATCTCAAGCCTCTCCAAGATCTCTTCGACGAACCTGAATGGCGATAGTCCAAGGTGCATGATTTAAACTTGAGATACAATTGGGCTTCAATCCTTGACCAGCAAGAGGAGATATATCAAAACTTGAAGAATGATGAGCAACCAGACAAAGACAGCTTTGATGACGAATATGAGGACTGTTGTCCTTTCAGTGATGAGAGTGAAAGGGAAATTGATACTATAGAATACGACACTGGGGGGCGTATAATTGAAAAAATACGAGTAGACTCCAGATCATGCAAGTAGAGCACCCTTAGAGTAGAGAAAGGAGTTAGACACAAGGACTATGATCGAAGAACTTGGTTGGAGCACACAAGCGCAATCGATTACAAGCAGGCAGACCTAACCCAACCGAGTGATGCACTACTACTGCAAATGGACTCACCTTTTGAGCTACGACCACCAGGAGAGAGCCCCTCTTCTAGCAAAGACAGAGAGTTTGATTCAGAGTCAGAAGTTAGCTCAGATAGTGATCCTGAGATGCCTCAACCTCCCAAGACTAGATGCACTAAGGGGGACCTACTTGTCCACCTAAGACGTGGACGGTTAAGAGAGGAACGACGGTTAAGAGAGAAACACATATAGAAGAACAACAAAAACTACAAGACTTGCCAAAGCAATTCACAAAGTTCAAAAAGGGAGATAGGGTGGGGATCTTGATGGAAGCCAAACGATAGGGGCAAGCAAGTGAACCAATCGAGGGGCCCGCCAAGGTCAAAGAGGTCAATTTAGTTAGGAAAGGGAACACCCCACGACCTATCTTTATAGTCGATGACTTGATTGAGTAAGATAAGGCAAGTCTCATTTGTTAGAATATCAAGCTCCCGTTACTCTTCAGTCAGTCTATCTTTATGTGTGTGACCGACATTAGCTGGATACAACTGTACACATGTGTGGCATTCAATAAATCAGTGTAGTCAGTGACTTAACCACAATTAGTCTTGGTTAGTCATACTTATGTGTGTAAGTCTCTTTCAGTTAGTATGATGGAAGAATAATGAAAGAAGAACAACAATTAGTTGAGGCTCATCTCACTCCACTCTGTCTCTCTCCCTCTCTTCCAATATGGTATTAGAGCTTGAACGCCTGAAGCTTGAAGGCTTGGCAGTGGCCATTTGACATCAAGACATCAGATCTGAAGAAAACATCATCAAAGGAGACTGTGCTTGCAGTTCGTTTTTTTGCAGAAGCTATATCTTGCTACAAAAATGGTTTTTGGAGAAACAACCCATTAAAGCCTCAACTGTTTCGACATGCTCTACAACTTTGCAAAAGATAGTTTTTTCAAATTCCTCACAGATTTTGAGATATTCAGCACAGACGTGTGCAGACTGGTTGTTTACTAGAATAACCAGCAGGTGATTTCAGGACACTGGTGGCTTTTATCCTAACAATGTATATGTCCTTATTATCATGCTTTTGAGTATGATATTGGAGTGTTAAATGCTCAGTTTTGGAGCTTATTTGTAGGATGGAAATAGTGAACCGGTTGTTGTCCTGAATTTGGAAACAATATACATACAGGGTTGAAGTATCTATGATGCTTATTTACTATTGACAAATGCTTGGATCATACCACTTGAGTGGTAGATGATTTTTGGGATATTGTGAGTGCTGAAAGTCCAAAGTTTGGACTGATTTGTTGCTGGTTATACCAGGGTATTGACTGGTTATTGTCTGCAGGAAGGATACCTATCATCTTCACTTGACATACATGTAATATATTCTAACCGGTTGGACATGTATCAACTCTTGCATAGAGTGGCAACTGAATGAGATATTTTGGGACTATTTTGAGGTCTGAATAATCTTGTTTTAATAGAGAAAATACTGCTGGTTATAGTAGTGGGCTGGCTGTATTTGGTACTGCTACTTGCATATAGTACAAACGTTGATACTTGTATGGACATACTTTGTTGTTGGGATGTTTTGCCACTACCATAGAATTTTTTGAAATGATTTGAGCTTTGTTTATGCTCATTTGACTGTGTTTTTTAATTGTTGGAATGTAGTTTACAACAAGTAGGTTGTTAGCAAAACTGTCCTGAATTGCAGGAAACTGTCATGAATAGCAAGAAATTGGTCTTAAACTGTAGGAAAAGGAGTCAGATATTTACAGGTTATATACATCACCGAATACCTAAGCTACAACTATGGGAAATGCTCAAGGCACTTACAATATCACTCAAAAATTTTCCTTTATGAAAGTTTTGCATGAAGAATTTTTTGGTTGGTAGAGGTCATTGGGACTTATGTACAGGTGATGAGGCTGAACCTGAAATACATGAAAGGAATTCGACAAATGATTAGAAAAGAGCTCATAAGCTATGGACTGAGAGAGTATGCAAGGTGTTACATTGGTTTTCCTTATGTATATTAGATGCTATGGTTATACAGATTACTGGATGCAGTCCCCCAAAGGATGCATGGGACATACTTATGAAGAATCATGAAAATGTAACACATGCAAAAAAGATTCAGCTAAAGCAACAATTCAATAACATGTCTAGGAATGGCAGAAGCATTCTGGCCTACACTACAGAGATCAAGAATATAGCGGATCAGCTTGCTACCATTGGATCTTCAGTGTTTGAGGATGATATGATTGTAGTGACATTGAATGGACTTGGCAATAAAGCATTTGATACGTCTATTTCTATCATAGTTGAATCCCCTGATTGGGATGAACTGATTGCTTTACTGCTACATGAGGAAGTTAAGCTTGGGTTGAATACAGGTTCTAGTACATCTCAAAGGAGAGACACTGTTCTTTACTCTAGCCAGTGTGGTAGAGCCGGTGGCTCTTTTCGAGGTCGAGGAGACACTCGAAATGCTTATGGACAACATCAGCAGAATGCCTGGCATGAAACAAATACATAGGGCCAGTGTGGAGGCAGCTTTAGAGGCAGGAGGAGATTAACCCATGAAGGCTAGATTTTAGGCCCCGAAACGTGCCTAAAAATAGGAGAAAAATGTGGAAATGCGGGGAAAAATGCTCAACCACGAAGGCGGCAGCTCGACCTAGGACGATTTTAAGCGTCAAGTGCTTGACGGGCGCCCGTACGACACTCCGAGAATTTTCATAATTTTTCCGTGCACCTATGCCAGTTAGTGGAGCTGCCAGTCAGTGCGGGATGACGAGACGAGCTCATAGAAATTTTCAGACCGACGATCGGAGTCCGTACGCGGAAGATGGCCCGAAACCGGCCGGGGTGCCCAAAAGGGGGCCGAAATTTGAAATTCCAAAAGGTGTAAGAGAGGGGGGTGACCTTTGGCACCCCGCCCCCTTCAAAAAATGTGATGTAGGGGGGGGGGGGGCGGCGGCTGTTTTCAGCCGCCGAAAAAAACGCGCCCCCCCCCCCCCTTCCCCCCCCCCCCCCCAATCATGATGAGGCTTGACAAGCAAGCTATGAAGATTATTATGCCAGGCTTCTACATCTATCCTACGCTCCGTATCGCCGGTCTCCGCTCCCGCAATGATGGACTGTAGAGAGAGAGAGAAAATCAGTCTTTCTCTCTCCTCCTTCTCTCTCCTCTTAACCCCCGTTCGTGCGTGGAAGAGTAGAATGGAAATGGATGGCCGGGTGGATGCCGATTCTTGACGAGACTGAAGGGCAATGCCAAATCATTGTAGATTGCTGATTCCAAGTAGAATTCATGGCTGGAAATCAGTCATGGGACGTGCCAAATTTAATGGAAAAACCCGCAAGACACGGTAATAATTGTTTTTACAAAGAAAATGGCCTTTTGGTGCAAATTTGGTTGATAAAAATGTGTTCATATGGATTGAGTTATGAGTATGTTGTGCTTTGAGTTGTTTTCTGGCTCTTCATCATTTAAAAATCAGAAAAACATGTGTGGGATAGCAGAAAATAGAAAACCGAGACACGAAAAACCATAAAAATGAAGGAAAATAGGGTTTTTTGGGCTAAAAATGATGCAATAAATTAATCCACACCTACTAAAATTCTTTTTCTGCTGAAATGAACTAAGGTCCACATCCCATAAACTGAACTTAATTTTCAGCAATTGAAAAATGGGGAAAATTGCAAGAAAATGGTGGAAAAAACCCCTTAAAATAGGGGAAAATTATATTTTGGGCTTCGGAAAATTAGGAAAATTATGAGTAATGTCCGTGAATGTATAGTGAGGCTGAGGCATGAAGATTTGCTTCAGATCATCCTTGCTTCCGTGTTTTAGTTCGGTTTTGTCCGCTTTTGATATGAAAAATAATGGAAAAAGCCGTAAAATGCCATGCAACGAAGCATACAATCGTTAGAAAGAAACCATGAAAGGGATGTTTTTGCACTTGTGCACGATACTGTTTTGCTAAATGTTTGAGCACTAGGCATCCACCAACTGCATGGAGCATGAAAAAGATTTTAAAAGTATCAGTGTGATCAGCTCCTGGACATGCATTGCAATTGGTTTATGAGGACATGACCTACGTTGAGAGGCAGTGAGATACCCGTGCTGTAGGCTAGTCGTGGGATCCTAAAGGGGAAATCAAGTAAGGACAATGGTACATGCCTGGACACGTTTATTTGGTACCCTGAGCGACGTTTGTGCGAAATGTCTATTTGTTGAGCGACGCACTGAGGGGCCAATCCCCAAGGTGTAGGAGAGTCGCAGAGGGTTGACGGCATTCAGCCGTAGGAGGAACCCCATGTGTATGTGATTTGAGCCTATTTGGCTATGTGAAAGGGACTCCCTCTGAGGAGTAATATTGGGTTAGGATCAGTTGGACTACAACGTATACAAACGTAATGTTTAGGAAGGCAGAGATTCCGATAGACGCTCCTGGCCGCGAGGCCGAGGGGTTGTCTTGTGCGTAGTGACGAGGCCTGGCTAGTGCATGAGCCAGCGCCGGCCCGTTTTTAGGTCCATCAGTGGTGCGTCTGCCGGGAGCCGCTTAAAAGTGGCGGTTCTCGAATCCTGGTTGTTAGGGACCAACTAGCAGTTTATGCCAAAGGATACTGAGATTGATCCGTTATTTATTGATAAGCATCGTCTAGCAGAAATCCAAAAGCAAGAAAGAGACGAAAGAGCTAGGCGACGTGCTGAAATTTTTAGGAGATACTCTCCTAAGCGTAGCGGCACTGAACCCTTACGAGGGAGTGGATCTAGTGGTCTTGGGGCCACAAGCAGTAAGTTAGGAGAAGGTGGAAGCTCTAGTGCTCCCGTTCCTTCTATAAGCCAGTCCACGTCAAGTACGGGAGGTGTAACCCCATCGTCCCCTATTCCTAGTGCAAATCCAATCCTTGTCATGGCACAGCCTATTGCAATTCCAGCAGGAACGACGGATTTGCCGGCTCTAGGTTACCCGCTACCCATTTTTAATGGGTTAGTTGAGGAAGATGGGGAACTCCACATTAGGGAGTTTCAAAAGCTGATGTTTAACTGTCGCATTCAAGAAGAAGGACATTTAATGATGTTCTTCAACATGACTCTCAAAGGAAGAGCCGCTATATGGTATCATGGTTTAGAAGCCGGAACCATATTGAACATTGATGCATTTTATGGAGCTTTTCGAAGGGAGTTTGCCCCTGAAAGGGGTGGGCAATATTGGTTGCGTGTACTCAACGTGACCCGCCAAGATCCACACGAGGATATTCGTGCTTATGCGAAGAAGATAAAAGAGGTTTTCCGTAAGTTGGACACCTCTATTCCTATCCCCGCAGCTGCCCAATTGCAATATTTCCTTCATGGTTTGGACTTTAATATCCAATTGCAGTTGAGTAGTGTCCCCTTGGGGGATATAGATACTGCCATTACACGAGCACAAGAGGTGGAATCCCGACTACAAGCAGCCTATGCTTCTCGAGGCAATTCGAACATGGGTTTAGTATTGGGAAATAATCTGGCAATGGCCAATGGCAGTAGTGGCCAAGGGATAGCAATGGCTAACCCTAATGGGAGAGGGAACATGATGCAGAATGTTCCTTTATTACCAGCTCCCCCTAGCATGTCGATGCCTACGGGCAGTCAAATGGCTCCAAATGGTGGAGGCCAGGCGGTTAATTCTAATACCATGCCTGTGGCTCAACAACCTGTGCCTAATCGAATTGTTAGGCCGATTGAACGACATGGTAATGACCAAGGCTATGAGTCGAGTTCTTCCAATGTTCTTGGCGAGGTTAAGGACATGATGAAGCATTATACCGACATGATTACGGAGCAGTATCGACAAATAGCCGTTGATGTCAACTTCCTTAAAAAACAACAAAATTTGATAGGAAGTAGATACCCAGATGAGGGTGCACCTTCGAGGTTTAGTTGCAAATGGTGTGGCGGGCAACACTATCCAAGAAATTGCCCAAATGTTAAGTGCGACATTTGTGGAAAATCTGGCCATTTAGCAGCCACTTGCTGGAGTAAGATCAGTTCCCTCCAGCGAGGAAGTCGACAACCAGGGCCTGTTAATCATTGTGCCCAAGGAAATGATTCCTAGCGAGAGGACGGGCCTAAACAAATACTTCAACGACCAAAGACTACAGTGGAGGAGCTACCTAGTGGTAGTGGGGTTAGTTTGATTGAGGCTGTACGCGTTAATGATGCTGAAACCTCTAATCTGCGAGCTGTCCTTACAAGAGGTCAAAAGGGTAGAGAAGCCGATAAGGATAAGCCTGTCGATGGAAACCCTAAACAAGGCGACAAAAGAACGCAAGTTTTGGACCCTTCCATGGAAGGGGAACCTTTGAAGCCCGTAGAAAGTAAAGCCGATAAGGAGCTACCAAAGAAGAAGGTGAAAGTTAAGAAAGAGACAATAAAGCCGGTTCAGTGACCTAAAGAGCGGATGGTTTGGCGTGAAAAGCGAGCTCTATCGAACTATCATGAATTCGATTTGGCGAGCTCTCTCTGTGAAGTCAAGCCGGATATGAATCTTTTACAGCTTATTAAGCTTTTCCCAGGAGTACGCAAGGAATTTAGAAAGATCCTACGTACCGGGTATATCGTAGAACCTTTGGGTATTGCGCGAGTTGGTGATGACTGGTTCGAGCATGCTGAGAAGCATTGCCCAAGGGTTGCAGCCTATGTCGATGGGATATTAGTAGATTATGCCATTGTCGACACGGGATCATCTGTTAACATTATGAGTTCTGAACTGATGGAAAGGTTGGGTCTTGCGATCCAGAAAGATACCTCCACAATTCTCAGAATGGCAGATGATAGTTTGAGACAGCCAGAAGGCTGCATTACTAAGGTCCGTGTTACTGTTGCAAATGTAGAATGCATGTTGGACTTTAGGGTGATTCGTTTTGCAGGGCGGCCAAGTTACCAAGTATTACTCAGACGACCTTGGATCTTGCAAGCGGATTGCCAAGTAGATATACCCGCCGGTCGACTGATATTCGGCAGAGGTGCCCAACGTGTGGTAGTTGATGCTTATCCTGAGTCCCCGCAGAGTGAGAGAGCTCCTCTATCTTCTACAGAATTGGAGACATTAGAAGATTTATCTGCCAGTGAGACATCATCGAGTGATGAGTCCAAAGAGGGATCCACCACGGAGGACATCTATCAGATTACTTTGAACGAGCCGATAGAGAGCCAAGATCGTATAAGAGATGCAGATGTTATCGAGCTAGACCTTGGTACGCTTGATGATTCGTGGCCAATCAAATTAGGTTCTATGCTCAGCACAGCAGAAAGGAAGGACTATGTGGCCTTGATCCAGGAATTCCGTGATATCTTTGCCTGGAGTTATGATGAGTTGAGAGGCATCCCTCCTAGCCTTGCTGTTCATACAATTCCGTTGAAAGAGGGCAGTCGTCCTGTACGGCAGAAAGTAAGGCGTATGCCTTTCGAATTGAGGGACGGCCTGTTTGAAGAGCTATAGAAGCTTCGAAAAGCGGGTTTGATTTTTCCTGTGCAACACACGGAATGGTGTTCGCCGGTTGTGATTAGAAAGAAGAAGAATAATCAAATCCGTTTATGTGTAGATTTTAGGGAGCTGAATAAGTAGACAGTTAAGGACTACTACCCGTTGCCATTTATTGACCAGATTTTGGATCAATTAGCGGGTAGGGAGATATATTCGTTTATGGATTGCTTTGCAGGATACAACCAAATGGCAATTGCAGAAGAAGACAAGTTGAAAACAACTTTTATCACTGTATTTGGTACTTTTGCGTACCATGTGATGGCCTTTGGTTTATGCAATGCGCCTGGTTCGTGGCAATGAACAGCAGATAAGACATTCGGTGACATATCCCCTGAGGAGTTGAAGGTGTTTATTGATGACTTAGGGGCTGCCACCGTGAGAGAAAGGCAGTTGAGCGTTCTAAGAAAATGCTTTGAGCGCTGTAGACAATTCTGCATCGCCTTAAACCCACGGAAGTGTGTTTTTGGAGTACCTTATGGGCTATTGCTGGGTCATGTGGTCAGTTCGGTAGGAATTGCGACAGACCCCGAGAAGGTCAAAGTTATAGTTGCCATGGGTCCACCACGCACTCCGAAGGAGGTTCATAGCTTTCTGTCTTCGGTTGGTTACTATCGTAGATTCATAAATGCCTTGGCAGAAAGAACGTTGCCGCTTACAAATTTATTGTCCTTTAGCTGTTCGTTTGTATGGGGTGACCCTTGTAAGGTAGCATTCGAGGATGTGAAGCAAGAGCGCCCGTTTTAAAAGCACCTAAAAGAGTTGAGGTGTTCTATATATTTTCGGCAGCCACCATGTATAGTATCAGCTGCTGTTTAGCCCAAATGTGGGAAGAGAAGTGGTACCACCCGATTGCTTTTGCTAGTCGGAAGCTAGGGGTATCTGAAATTAATTATACCTACATGGAGAAGCTGTGTCTAGCGATGGTCTTTGGGACCAAGAAATTCAGGCATTACATTCTCTATGAGAAAGTCGTGCTTTATACAAAGGGGGAGGGCCTTCGACTATTGATGAATAAGCTTCAGCCGCCTGATCATCTAGCAAAGTGGTTAATCACTTTGCAGGAATTTGATTATGAAATCAAGAGTAAGCCACCAAGGTTGCAAGGCATCGTGGAATGTCTAGTGGACTTTGGGGAGCCGAAAGAATCTGTGGCTGAAGGTAGTGACATGGAGTTGTTACTTAAGATAGATACGGCATCTATTCCCTCCTGGTATGCTGCAATAACGCATTATTTATCAACAGGAGAGGCGGGATCCGAATTATCTAAAGCTGAGAGAAGGAAAATTAAGCAGCAAGCGTTAAAGTTTGCTTTGATCGCAGGTACATTATATCGGCAAGGGGTTGATGACATCTATCGCCGATGTGTGATGCGTGACGAGGTGCCATTCATTTTGGAAGAGTGCCATGATTCTGCTTGCGGTGGCCATTTTGCTGGACGGCTTACAGCACAAAAAGCTTTAAGAGCAGGTTATTGGTGGCCTGCCATCTTCCAGGATGCGTTTGCGTATGTTAAGAGATGCGATATTTGCCAACGACATGATAGTCGAGAGAACAGGAAACGGCCACTCACCCCTATTATGGCGATACTTCCATTTGAGAAGTGGGGAATAGACTTTGTGGGTCCTATTACTCCGTCGTTGACTATGCAAAAGAGGTATATCATTGTCGCAACTGACTACTTTACAAAGTGGTCAGAAGCACGTGCAACAAGGAAAGATGATGCTAAAGAAACTGCTAGTTTCCTTTTAGAGCAGCTAATATGCCGGTTTGGTCCGCCGAAAGAATTAGTGTCGGACCGCAGAACCCATTTCCTGAATAAGGTGATCAAAGGTTTGACAGAGATGTGGCAAATCAAGCATAACAAGACAACCCCCTATAATCCGCAAGTCAATGGGCAGGTTGAAAGTACCAACAAGCAGCTTGTGGGCATCCTGTCCAAAATTGTGTCGGAAAAGAAACGGGATTGGGATAAAAAGTTATACGTGGCAGTGTGGGCCTATAATACGACCTTCAAACGAGCCACTGGCCATACCCCGTTCAAGTTAGTATATGGGGAGGAGTGTGTCTTGCCTTTAGAAATTGAGCTGCCGACTATTCGGTTTGCCATCAATCATTCTTTGAGCGATGAAGACGCACTTTTTGAACGCTTGACGACACTGGCACATTTAGATGAGCTTAAGTTGCAGAGCTTATTACACCAAGAAGTGGCGAAGCGCCGAATGAAGCAGCTACACGACCTCAAAGCCAAGAAATACACCTTCAAGAAAGGACAGCTTGTTCTGTATTATGATGCACGACGTGAATTATTTCCAGGCAAGCTAGAGCCCAAATGGGATGGGCCCTATAGGATTGTTAGGATAGGAAAGAATAAATCCACAGTCTTGTTAGCTGACCTTGAGGGGACAGAATTTAAAAATAAGGTTAATCTTAATAAGATTAAACCTTATTATTTCTGATTGCACTAATGCTATGACTGCCTTGCAGGTCTAGGCGAGATCGATCAAATATCTGTAAGGAAATCGTGATAAAGGTTGATGGGTCATCTAATCCCTTATTTAGAACACCCATATTTGGAACAGAGGTATCATCAGGGAAAGCTCATTTGGTGGAGCAAAGGATACAAGGTGATTGAGCAAGAAGGCGGGACATTTATTTGGGAGATCAAGGTCTTCTGCCATCACTGCCTACAAATTTTGACGAGCATCCCTGTTGAATTCAATGATGATGGAGGGATGGAGCCTACAGTCCACCCGTTGAAAATGCTGAATTTCGATTACCATAATTACGAGTAGAGTTCAAGATGGCGGGATATGTAAACCGTTTATGGACGTACACCTTGTACTTTGATGGGGCGTCCAGGGGTCCATGCAAAAAAGGAAGTGTAGGAGTTGTCATCCAAGACCCCCGACGACGCATTGTCATGAAGTTAGCTGTTTATCTCGGGGTGAATTTTACCAATAATATGGCCGAATACAAAGCCCTGATAATGGGTTTGAATATTGCAAAGAAGGGTGGTATCCGTCAGTTATTGGTGAAAGGGGACTCTCAGTTGGTTTTAAATCAACTCAATGGGACGTACATGGTACGGAACCCCATCCTTTGTATGTACCATCATAATGCCATAGCCCTGCTAGACGAATTCGATAGAGTGTCTTTTCAGCTGACTCCACGGAATTGGAATCAGTTTGCCGATTCTTTGGCTAATTTTGCGTATAAAGAAGACCTCTTCTTTAATTGTGGCCCTTGTCCCGATATATCTATTGATGCTGAGACAGGACCCGGTCGTTTGTGGGGTATGCTTTCTGAACATGCTCTCTTTGGCAGACGATGGTTGCTTTGGGTGATGCAAAGGGTAAGCGAGACTCATCTGCCTTTATTATCATGTACCCACAGACTGATTCGACGACATGTGATGCGAACACCTCTTGCGATATACGCAGGAGGGATAGGTCATAATTTAATGCACCTAGTTTAGGGCTACGAGCCTCTGTTCCCCTGGGAATAGTATGCTTTGTTGTCTATCATGGTTGTTTCCAGGAGGATGTTATGCATAGTATTGTTTGATTTCATTAGGCCAAGAGGGCCGATTCAGTTTTGTAGCAAAGTCATGTCTGATTTCATTAGGCCAAGAGGGCCATTTCCCTGTCTAGTGCGGGTGCGCTTAATCGGGTTTTTGTTTTAAGTGTTGTGCTGGACAGGTTTCGTGGTTCGTGGAATTTTGTGGAGCCTGGAGGAGCCTTTGCTGCAATGGAAGCTTCTTGTGGCCAATCCAGGTGATATCTCTCTTTCATGAGTACCTTTCTTTCCTGCTATATGTGTATGTGTACTTGTCGAGGGGACGCATTTTTGTTGGGGACCGGCAACCAAGGCATGAAGTCCCAGGTTTAGGTTGAGTATGTTTGAGGGAGGTCGGAGTAGTCATCACCTCCTGCAACGACATTGTTAGACATTGAAAGACCTGTTTTAGAAGGACGCCCTAATGGCCCTGTTCTGCTAGCTTGCTAGGCAGCCGTTCTAGGAGTCCTTGTTAGTAGTGAGGCAGTTAGGGAAGCCTGACAGAAGATAACAATGATGATGCCAGAAACTCTGTACATCTTAAAAGATGAATATAAATGCGAAGGTGTGTAAAAAGGGGTTCTAACCCCTATCAAAGAAAAGTAAAGAAATGAAAGGATATAAGCAGTTGATCATTGCCTTGTGAAGGCCTGGTAGGTTCCTGGGGACGAATCAGACCCGGGGCCGATACCTTGTCTTCCTAGGGGTGGCTTCTTGCTGGAAAAATAATGACAAAACAAGGATGGTTGGAGCGAAAATAAAAGTGAGCGTTAGAAAAGGATTAAGTATCGCCTTGCGAGGGCTTGGTAGGTTCTTGGGTGCCGAGACGGGTCCTGAGACCGATGCCCTGTTCTCCTTGGGTCACTACGCTCAGCTCCCTCCTTTTTACATGCCCAAGTATATTGATTAAATAAAAACCCTAAAAGAAGACATGCACTGAAGGAACATACTCTTTGATCAGGCTATAGGAGACCTCACCTTGTAAGAGCTCCTAGTTGTGTTGTCTTTAGTTGGTAAGTAGTGCAGACTACCATTTAGGGCAACCTCTTTGATAGGTTTTTTTAGTTTGGCTGTGTTGGAGCAGTTGGTTAGTGACTCGCTTCGGATCTTCTATTAGATGATGCTAGGCCTACTCCTTGTGGATGTTATGCCTTGGTTCTGCCCAGGGGTAGGGGGAGCATTGTGCTGAGTTTCACGATGATAATTGTTTTGTATCAGTTTGATGCTTCTTTGGTTGTTTATGTGCAGATATGTTCGTGGGTTCAACGGACTGAGTCGTCCTATCCCGTGGTCGCCAATGAAGGCTGGATTTTAGGCCCCGGAACGTGCCTAAAAATAGGAGAAAAATGTGGAAATGCGGGGAAAAATGCTCAACCACGAAGGCTGCAGCTCGACCTAGGACGATTTTAAGCGTCAAGTGCTTGACGGGCGCCCGTACGACACTTCGAGAATTTTCATAATTTTTCCGTGCGCCTGTGCCAGTCAGTGGAGTTGCCAGTCAGTGCGGGATGTCGAGACGAGCTCATAGAAATTTTCAGACCGACGATCGGAGTCCGTACGCGGAAGATGGCCCGAAACCGGCCGGGGTGCCCAAAAGGGGGCCCAAATTTGAAATTCCAAAAGGTGTAAGAGAGGGGGGTGACCTTTGGCACCCCCCCCTTTCAAAAAACGTGATGTAGGGGGGGGGGGGGGGGGGCGGCGGCTGTTTTCAGCCGCCGAAAAAAAACGCGCCCCCCCCTCCCCCCCAATCATGATGAGGCTTGACAAGCAAGCTATGAAGATTATTATGCCAGGCTTCTACATCTATCCTACGCTCCGTATCGCCGGTCTCCGCTCCCGCAATGATGGACTGTAGAGAGAGAGAGAAAATCAGTCTTTCTCTCTCCTCCTCTCTCCTCTTAACCCCCGTTCGTGCGTGGAAGAGTAGAATGGAAATGGATGGCCGGGTGGATGCCGATTCTTGACGAGACTGAAGGGCAATGCCAAATCATTGTAGATTGCTGATTCCAAGTAGAATTCATGGCTGGAAATCAGTCGTGGGACGTGCCAAATTTAATGGAAAAACCCGCAAGACACGGTAATAATTGTTTTTACAAAGAAAATGGCCTTTTGGTGCAAATTTGGTTGATAAAAATGTGTTCATATGGATTGAGTTTTGAGTATGTTGTGCTTTGAGTTGTTTTCTGGCTGTTCATCATTTAAAAATCAGAAAAACATGTGTGGGATAGCAGAAAATAGAAAACCGAGACACGAAAAACCATAAAAATGAAGGAAAATAGGGTTTTTTGGGCTAAAAATGATGCAATAAATTAATCCACACCTACTAAAATTCTTTTTCTGCTGAAATGAACTAAGGTCCACATCCCATAAACTGAACTTAATTTTCAGCAATTGAAAAATGGGGAAAATTGCAAGAAAATGGTGGAAAAAACCCCTTAAAATAGGGGAAAATTATATTTTGGGCTTCGGAAAATTAGGAAAATTATGAGTAATGTCCGTGAATGTATAGTGAGGCTGAGGCATGAAGATTTGCTTCAGATCAGCCTTGCTTCCGTGTTTTAGTTCGGTTTTGTCCGCTTTTGATATGAAAAATAATGGAAAAAGCCGTAAAATGCCATGCAACGAAGCATACAATCGTTAGAAAGAAACCATGAAAGGGATGTTTTTGCACTTGTGCACGATACTGTTTTGCTAAATGTTTGAGCACTAGGCATCCACCAACTGCATGGAGCATGAAAAAGATTTTAAAAGTATCAGTGTGATCAGCTCCTGGACATGCATTGCAATTGGTTTATGAGGACATGACCTACGTTGAGAGGCAGTGAGATACCCATGCTGTAGGCTAGTCGTGGGATCCTAAAGGGGAAATCAAGTAAGGACAATGGTACATGCCTGGACACGTTTATTTGGTACCCTGAGCGACGTTTGTGCGAAATGTCTATTTGTTGAGCGACGCACTGAGGGGCCAATCCCCAAGGTGTAGGAGAGTCGCATAGGGTTGACGGCATTCAGCCGTAGGAGGAACCCCATGTGTATGTGATTCGAGCCTATTTGGCTATGTGAAAGGGACTCCCTCTGAGGAGTAATATTGGGTTAGGATCAGTTGGACTACAACGTATACAAACGCAATGTTTAGGAAGGCAGAGATTCCGATAGACGCTCCTGGCCGTGAGGCCGAGGGGTTGTCTTGTGCGTAGTGACGAGGCCCGGCTAGTGCATGAGCCAGCGCCGGCCTGTTTTTAGGTCCATCAACCCATGGTAGAGGTGGTGGATCTAGTTCATGGCAGTGAAATGATCAGTCAAATAGAGAAAAGGACTGTCATTACCACAGTAGATATGGACACATTGCAAAGGATTGTTACAAGAAGCAAGGAGATATGAAGGCAAAGGGAAAACAGCATGGGCACTATGCATCTTCTAGCGGTGCTCATGATGAGCAGGTTGACAGATTGTTTGCCATGCAACATGTGTGTAAGAATGCATCTAGGTAGAACAGAGATGAGAGATGGTACATTGATTTAGGGGTTTCAAATCATATGACACCCCTTGGAGAATGGTTTGATGAGATGGTTCCAGGTTCGTATGGACATGCTTGTATTGGAGATGATACACAACATACTATTTAGCATAAAGGAGTTGTACCTTTGTTGATGCCTAATGGTAAGAAAAAGAGCATGCATGATGTACTACATGTACCTACAATAACCAATAATCTTTTGTCAGTTGGACAGATGGCAGAATAGAATCTGCAGGTGATATTTAATAGAGATGGGTGCTTTGTTGAAGAATATGGTAATGGCTGCAAATTGATTGCTAGAGGCCAAAGAGATGGCATAATGTTTACTCTTGATGCATCAATTCCAGAATTGAGAGCAGCCATGTTTGCACATGATGATGGTGCTATACGGGATGTTGAGATATGGCATAAGCGGATTGGCCATGTGAATGTAGAAAAGCTAAAATCTATGCAGCAAAAGGAAATTGTGCTTGGACTGCCTAAGTTCAAGGATCATGACTTTGGACATGTATGTGATGAATGTCAGTTTGGAAAGCAAGCATGGTTTCCATTTATGAGACATGTACGGAATAGCTCAGGATCCTTGTAGTTGGTACATTCAAATGTATGGGCTTCGTCTCATCATGCTTTGTTTGGTGGTTCTCAATACTATGTATTCTTCATTGATGATTTCTGCACAGGTATAGTTGGCTTTACATTCTGAAGTATATGGATGATTTGGTTGATATATTCAAGGGCTTCAAGAAGCATGTTGAAAATGAGGCGAGCTGTAAAATTTCATGTCTCAAATCAGATGGAGGTGGAGAATATGTCTCTAATTACTTTGACAAGTACCTTGCTAAACATGAGATCAGAAGACAGTTAACTTGCAGCTATACACCACAGCAAAATGGTGTAGCAGAAAGGAAAAATAGGGTATTGATGGAATCAGCAAGAGCTATGTTGAATGAGAAGAGTTTGCCAAATGGTTATTGGGCTGAAGCAGTAGTGACTGCTATCTATATGTTGAATAGAACTCCTACAGCAGGAATTCATAATGTAACTCCATATGAGAGGTTGTATGGTCATAATGTTGAGATATCGAGCTCCACTCGTGATATGCCAGGGTGACCGTTGTGCATTTATGTCACCGACTTGTCAGTTGTAGATGTGGTTGGTACACCGCCCATGAATAATAGCTAGATGACAGCTATCCTTATCTACTCTAGTTGGTGGCTCAGTTAGTATGCCACCTTAGTTAGTTGTCTTTGGTTTGAGACCCATATATAGGGTTCTTCTATTTCTTTGTATGAGTCTTCTTTTTGGCTTACACAACTAAGAAGAGAAAAACTGTTTTCAGCCTCCACCTCTGTGTGTATTTCTCCATTGTGCAAGCAAGAGAGCTACAAGTGAGACTCCTTCCTTCTCTCCCACAATCTTGACATGGTATCAGAGCCTTGTTCGTGGTAAGGAGCTCAAGAAAGCAAGCCAAGCTCGCGGTGTTCTGGTAAGAGGAGCAGTGTTGCTTTCATTTTCTGTATTGGGAGTAGATCTCTGTAGGTAGCACAGTCGAAAATTGCAAGAGTGCATTGTCTCAGGTTGAGACGCCCTTCGCGGTGAAGCAAGAGGGCAGTATATGCTGCGGGATAGGGCTTTAGCCCTAGGCGACCCTGTTTTTTTGATTTGAGGCCATTTCAGGGCCTGTTTTGGAGGCGGAAGTTTTCTGCACGCACTCAGGAAAAGGCCGTGTTTTATGATGTGCGACCACTGTTCTACAGGTCGGTGAAAAGTTACCACAGAAATTGCATCGTATGCTTGTGTGCAGAGACATTGGGAGTTACAGAATCATCCTTGGTTCCTGTTTATGCAAAATCGTCACTAGGAAGTGACTATGTGGTCAAATACCACTTTCGCCAGTTTTGCAGATTTGCCCTTGTGAGGGTGAAGCTGTGTTTTTTTGCAGTGACAGAATTTTTTGCAGTATTTTGTAATGGCGTCTGATTCTCTTTCACAGATTGTAACTGAAAAGCTTGAGAAGAACAACTTCCAAGCATGGAAGTTTAGAATGACGAATTTCCTTATGGGAAAAGGATATTGGGAAATTGTTGCAGGAAATGAAGAAGAACCAGTTCTTCTTGATGTTCCCAATCAACAGCAAATGCAGGCATTCAAAGCATGGCATGAGAGAGCCAGGAAAATTATGTACTGGCTGTCTATCAGTATTTCAGACTCTATGATTGTGCATATTCAGGATGCAAGTACGCCAAAGGAGGCATGGGATACTTTGTTAAAAATGTATAGCACAAATACGCAAGCCAGGAAAATGCAGCTCAAGCAAGAGTTGCATAATGTGCAAAGAGAAAGTATGAGTATCAATGACTACCACATGAAGGTGAAGAAGATTGCAGATGCACTTGCTTCCATTGGGTCGCCAGTGGAAGATAATGATTTAGTTTCTGTGACCTTGAATGGTCTAGGAAAGGATTATGCATAGTTTCGGACATCCATTTCAGTTCGTGAAAGATTTCCTGATTTTGAGGAGTTGATTGCTCTTCTAATTTCTAAGGAGCAGAGAAATGGTGGTGTATCTTCTTCAGGAGGAACTTCAAAAGAAACTATCTTCTACTCAAATGTTGGAAGAGGTAGAGGAGGCCGATTTGGAGGCCGTGATAGAAATCAGAATATGCAGCAAACTCAAGAAAACCAATCCTATGGAGGAGGACGTGGTAACTCTAGAGGCAGGGGGAGCCAAAGAGGTCGTGGTGGATGGAAAAGAGGCCAAAATGCAAACAGTAATGTTGAATGCTACTATTGTGGTAAAATGGGTCATATGGCTAAAGACTGCTATAAAAAGCAGAATGACATCATGAATGGAAAACTGCAACAAGGGAATTATGCATCTTCTAGTAGACAGGGTGATGACAGAAATGAGCATTTGTTTATGGTGCAGCACATGAATAATTCTGTGACAAGTGCAGAAGAAAGCAACGATGTATGGTATGTTGACTCAGGTGCGTCAAACCACATGACAGGTCATGCAAAATGGATGGAGGATGCAAGGAAAATGGAAAAACCAGGATTTGTGGAGACTGGTGATGATACTGCACATCCTATTGTGCAGATTGGAAAAATTTCTTTGTCTATGCAGGATGGGAAAAGGAAATACCTGTCCGATGTATTTCATGTCCCGAATATCACCAAGAATCTGGTTTCTGTTGGTCAAATGGTTGAGCAGGGCTTGCAGGTCAGATTTAATCCTCATGGATGCTTTGTTGAGGATATGAAAAATAAAGGTCGCTTGATAGCAAAAGGAAAGAAGAAGGGCAGAATGTTTACGTTGGATGTAGACATGCCTGAATTGAGTGCAGCAATGTTTGCACATGGGACCGGTGTAGTTGCAGATATTGATATATGGCATAAATGCATTGGTCATGTTAATGTACAACGACTTAAATCAATGCAAGCCCAAAATATTGTTGCAGGATTGCCAAAATTCAAGGTTGCAGAAATGCATAAGGTATGTGAAGCCTGTCAGTTTGGAAAACAGGCAAGGAAACCATTTCCTAGACATGTTCAAGAGAGTAAGAAGCCATTGGAATTAATCCACTCTGATGTGTGGACTACTAAAGCTGCATCTCTTGGAGGCTGTCATTATTTTGTCATTTTTATTGATGACTATAGCAGAAAAGTTTGGGTGTATTTTATGAAAAAGAAAAGTGAAGTTTTTGGGCATTTCAAAACTCTTAAAGCTATGGTTGAAAAAGAAACAGGCCAGCAAATAAAATGCCTAAGGTCAGATGGAGGGGGAGAGTACCTCTCAAATGAGTTTGCAAGGTTCTTGCAGGAGCATGGCATAAAGCAGTAATATTCATGCAGTCATACCCCACAACAAAATGGAATTGCAGAAAGGAAAAACAGGCATATTGGAGAGGTATCTCGTGCCATGCTCAATGAAAAAGACCTACCAGATTTTTATTGGGCTGAAGCAGTTGCTACAGTAGTCTATATAATGAACAGGACTCCCACTGCAGCAATACATGGGATGACTCCAGAGGAGAGGTATACTGGTAGGAAACCAGATATTTCTCATTTGAAAATTTTTGGTTGCATTGCCTATATACATGTGCCAGATGAGTTGAGATCCAAGTTGGATCCAAAAGCTGAGAAATGCATCTTTATTGGTTACTCTCTGCAGCAAAAAGGGTATAGATGCTATAACCCTTCTACTCGTAAGTTTACAGTGAGTAGAGATGTTGTTTTTGATGAGATGAGTAACTGGTATAAACCAGTAAATGTGATTGATGATGTAGATGCACAAAACGGTAATGCTGCACAGAATTCACAGCAGCAGTCACAAAATATTAGTGGACCTGGAGCGTCCTCTAGCAGTGGTTCACATTCTTCGCCATGGACAGGAAGATTGAGATCAGGAGAATCTTCTCAAAGCAATGCAGATAGTGGTATTCAGGTATCACGAAAAGGAAAAGAGAAGGTAGATCAGCCCATGTTTGATGTGAATGTAGGTCACTCTTATGTGGATGGTGAATCCAGTGGCTCAGAACAGAGCATTGATGATGAGTTGGGTATTCCTTCTATTGTTACACCTACAGTAAGGAAGACCAGGGATGTTTTGAGAGCACCTGGGAGTGAACCTACTTTGCGCAGGTCTACCAGAGCTAGGTATCCTGTGGATAGGCTGAAATATGATGGATTTACAGCCATTCACTATGCATATATGGTCAAAGTGATATAGGAACCAGAACCCACTTCTTTTGAGCAAGCCATGGGAAAAGAAAAATGGGAGAAATCCATGGATGAAGAAATGGATGCCTTGGAAGCAAATGCTACATGAGAATTGGTACCTTTGCCTAAAGGTAAGAATGTAATTGGCTGTAAGTGGGTTTATAAGGTGAAGCACAATGCAGATGGTTCTGTGAATAGATACAAGGCAAGATTAGTAGTCAAGGGGTATGCACAAACATATGGCATTGATTATGAAGAAACATTCAGTCCGGTTGCAAGGATGGCAACCGTAAGAGCAGTCATTGCTATGGCTGCATCAAAGGAATGGTCTTTACATCAGATGGATGTAAAGAATGCCTTCTTGCATGGTGATTTGCAAGAAGAGGTATATATGGAGCAGCCACCAGGTTATGTGTATGCTGTTCATCCTAAGTTTGTTTGCAGGTTGAAGAAAGCATTGTATGGCTTGAAGCAAGCACCTAGAGAATGGTCTGACAAGATAGGACAGTATCTTGTCACTATTGGCTTTTAGATTTCCAAGGCAGATTTCTCACTTTATGTGAGAAAAACAGAGAAATGTATTATGCTACTTGTCATTTATGTTGATGATTTGATTATGACAGGTGACAGTGATGAAGATATCCTTCATGTGAAAATGCTATTGAAGCAAAAGTTTGAGATGAAGGATTTGGGAGAGCTGCGTTATTTCTTGGGCATTGAGGTGATTAGATCACCAAGTGGGATACAGCTCTTGCAGAGGCAGTATGGATTGGACATGCTGTCCAAAAATGGGATGACAGGCTGTAAGCCTATTTCAGTTCCTTTGGAGCAGAATGTGAAGCTGAGTGCAGATGCAGGTGAGCTTCTGGAAGACCCTACTATGTACAGACGCATAGTAGGAAGTTTGATTTATATGACTATTACCAGGCCAGATTTGAGCTATGCTGTTGGATTGGTAAGTCAGTTTATGCAGGCTCCAAGGAAATCGCATTTGGATGCGGCTAGACGCATACTCAGGTATGTGAAGTCCACATTGCAGTATGGACTATTTTATGAGACTGGGGTTCAGATACAGCTGCATGGATACACTGATGCTGATTGGGCTGGTAGTATTTCTGATAGATGATCTACTAGTGGATATGTGTTCTCTTTTGGGAGTGCTGCAGTCACTTGGAGCAGCAAGAAACAGCCTACAGTTGCCTTGTCGAGCACAGAGGCCGAGTACAGGGGTGCAGCAATGGCTGCATGTGAGGTAGCTTGGTTGCATAAGCTACTTTATGATATGCATCAGCTACAGATGGGCCAGTTGTCATTTATTGTGACAACATGAGTAGTATACACTTGGCAAATAACCCAGTCTATCATGCTAGAACAAAGCACATTGAGGTGCAGTATCACTATGTACGGGAGAGGGTTTTACTAGGTCTTATTGATCTAGTTTATGTCAGCACAGAGGATCAGGTAGCTGACATATTTACGAAGGCATTGGGCGCAGAGAAGCTGCGTAAGTTCAGAGACCTGCTTGGTGTGCAGGAATTGGGATTGAGCTCGAGGGGGAGTGTTGAGATATCGAGCTCCACTCGTGATATGCCAGGGTGACTGTTGTGCATTTATGTCACCGACTTGTCAGTTGTAGATGCGGTTGGTACACCGCCCATGAATAATAGCTAGATGACAGCTATCCTTATCTACTCTAGTTCGTAGCTCAGTTAGTATGCCACCTTAGTTAGTTGTCTTTGGTTTGAGACCCATATATAGGGTTCTTCTATTTCTTTGTATGAGTCTTCTTTTTAGCTTACACAACTAAGAAGAGAAAAACTGTTTTCAGCCTCCACCTCTGTGTGTATTCCTCCATTTGCAAGCAAGAGAGCTACAAGTGAGACTCCTTCCTTCTCTCCCACAATCTTGACACATAAGCCTAACATTTCACACTTGAAGGTGTTTGGCAGCATTGCATATGTGCAAGTTCCTGATGAAAATAGGAAGAAATTGGATCCTAAAGCTGTCAAGAGTGTGTTCATTGGTTATGCACAAGACTTGAAAGCTTACAAGTGTTATGTACCGTCTACACATGAGACATTGATTAGCAGAGATGTTTTTGATGAGCTGGCATCATGGTATGGTAATTCTATTGCAGTGGCTATTGATGGATCGGCCAACACTATTAATGGTGAGAATACACCTACAGTGAGTACATCTATGAGTGGTCCTAGAGGTGACGGGTCACCTACAGTAAGTCCTTGGTCAGGATGCTTGCGGAGTTGTACTTCTACATCCGCTGACATGGATATGCCAGTGAGGGGGAGATTGGATAAGGGAAAAGAAAAGATGCTTGAGGATGTGACAGGTCGACTTACAACAGGTTATGAGTCATCGAACAGTGATAGTTTGGATAGTGAGTTAGGCATTCTATCTATTATGATGCCTGGAGCAAGGCAGACTTGTTATGTATTAGCTCATAAGAGGCGAGCTCAAAGTGAGACACAGTTACGAAGATATGAGAGAGTCCAAAAACCAATTGATAGGTTTACACACACTAGTTATTCAACTTGCCATTATGCATATATGGCTAGTGTGATAGGTTACAAAGAACCTACAAAGTTTGATGATGCAGTTACATATGATAACTGGTGTGGTACCATGGATAAGGAGTATGCAGCCCTGGCTAAAAATGAGACATGGGAATTGGTTGAGTTGCCTAAAGACAAAGTCCCTATTGGCTACAAATGTGTGTACAAGGTGAAGTGCAAGTCAGATGGTTCATTAGAATGCTATAAGGTCAGGCTGGTTGCGAAAGGTTATGTACAACAATATGGCCTTGACTATGAGGAGACTTTCAGTCTGGTGGCTAAAATGGCAACAATCAAAACTGTCATTGCTTTGGCAGCATGCAAAGGCTGGAAATTATGGCAAATGGATGTCAAGAATGCTTTCTTGAATGGTAATTTGGTTGAGAAAGTATATATGGAGCAGCCTAAAGGCTATGTTCACTTGGACTTTCCTACACATGTATGTAAGCTGAAAAATGCTTTATATGGACTAAAACAGGCACCTAGAGTATGGAATGCTCGGATCAACAATTATTTACAGCAACATGGATTTAGATTGGGTGATGCAGATTACAGTCTGTTCACGAAGAAGACAGATCATGGATATGTGGTTCTGGTGGTTTATGTAGATGATCTTATCATCATTGGAGATGATGAAGAGGGCATTGTTGAAATTAAATCATGTTTACACGTTGAATTCAGACTTAAAGACCTTTGTGAACTAAAGTATTTTGTTGGGATTGAGGTAGTCTCTACGCCTCAAGGTATATGGCTGCTCTACAGAAGTAGTATGCTCATGACATGTTACAGAAGTATGATATGGCTGAATGCAAGCCTATGGAGACACCTCGTGATCAGAATGTCAAGCTAGAGATTGATGTCGGGAATGACATAGAGAATGTGACCATGTATGGACAGATGGTGAGCTACTTGATATACTTGACTATTACTCATCCTGACTTATGTTATGCAGTGGGGCTGATTAGTCAATTCATGTAGAAGCCTCGCACACCACATTTAGATGCAGTCAAGAGGATCATGAGATATGTAAAGGGCACTACAAATTATGGGCTATTTTATACATATGGAAAATCTCTTGACTTGATAGGATTTACTGATGCTGATTGGGCTGGTTGTGCCTATGACAGGAGGTCAACCAGTGGTTATGCATTTGGATTGGGTAGCAATATGATTAGTTGGCAGAGTAAGAAATAGCCTACTGTTGCATTGTCTAGTACAAAATCTGAGTACGAAGGAGCTGCCTTAGTGGCTTGCGAAGTAGTTTGGTTAACAAAACTATTGAAAGACTTGGGAATATAGCTGGAAAGTAGAGTGAGATTGCATTCTGATAACCTCGGCAGTGTTATGTTGGCTAGCAATCCTATCTAGCATGCTAGGTCCAAACATATTGAGGTTCACCACCATTTCATGAGAGAAATGGTTCTTACAAGGCATATTGATCTGATTCATGTGAAGACTGAAGACTAGGTAGAAGATATATTTACCAAGTCTCTTGGTAAAGAAAAGTTCATATATTTCAAATAGCTACTTAGAGTTTATCAGATGGTTTGAGCTTGAGGGGGAGTATTAGAATATCAAGCTCTTGTTACTCTTCAGTCAGTCTATCTTTATGTGTGTGAATGACATTAGCTGGATACAATTATACACATGTGTGACATTCAATAAGTCAGTGCATACTTAGTCTTGGTTAGTCATACCTATGTGTGTAAGTCTCTTTCAATTAATATGATGGAAGAATAATGAAAGAAGAACAACAATGAGTTGAGGCGCATCTTATGCTCCACTCTATCTCTCGCCCTCTCTTCCAATATCATTACTCTCTTGTGAGAATATATAGACATCTTTGCTTGGTCCCTAGAAGAGCTTAAAGGGGTAGATCCGAGTGTGGTGACTCACAACATACCCATGACACCTGATGCAATACCGATCAAGCAGCAGTCATATCCCATGAATCCAAAGCAAGCCCACATTGTCAAGGAAGAAATTGATAAGCTAATGCGAGCAGGATTCATCTATGAATTTGAACACACGGACTGGGTTTCACCCATAGTTATGATGTTAAAGAAGAATGGAAATATTAGAGTGTGTATCAATTACAAGAAGGTAAACGCGACAAAAAGAGAGATAACTATCCATTGCCGTACACTGAGCACATGCTTAAGAGAGTACTTGGCAAAGAGGCCTACCGTTTCTTGGATGGCTTCTTTAGATACAATCAAGTGCAAGTGCATCCTAATAATAGGCATAAGACCGTGTTCGCCATTGAATGGGTGTCTTTGCCTACATAGTCATGCCCTTTGGGTTGACTAATGCACTTGCTACTTTCCAACAATTGATGTGCACTATATTCAAGGACATGCTTAGGAAGGAGCTAGAGGTCTTCGTGGATGACTTGTGTGTTCACTCTACTTGGAGAGAACATTTAGAAAAAATCCGAGCAGTCTTTGAATGGTGTCGAATGTATCGCCTCTCATTGAATGCCTTGAAGTGCCAATTTTGAGTGAAGTATGGATGCATCCTAGGACACGTGATATCAAAGAATGGCATTGCCACACAGATTTCTCGAAGACCAGGGTCATTGTTGTCGACCTTCCATCCCCAACTGATTACAAGGGCATTTAATGCTTCTTGGGACATACAAGGTATTACCGACAGTTTGTCTTGAACTATGCATTGATTTCTAGACCTCTTTACAAGTTGTTGATCATATTTGAATGGACCGAGGAATGCCAATGCACATATAAGGAACTGAAAAAGGCTCTAACCACGGCAACAATTCTATGAGCCCCAGATTGGACACTCATGTTCCATGTGCACATTGATGCTTCAAAATTCATTGTAGGAGCTGTGTTGTGGCAACCTGGTGAACACAATCTAGACTACCCAGTGAGCTTTGCTAGCAGACAACTCACTAAGACCAAAATGAATTACTCAACAACGGAGAGAGAGGGGTTGGCCATGGTATTTGTTGTAAAGAAAATTTGGCATTATCTTTTGGCTACACCATTTACCTTCTTTGTTGACCATCAAGCCTTGTTATATCTTGTTAATAAACCCTATGTTATAGGACGCATCACTCGATGGCTACTTCTACTTTTAGAATTTGATTTCTCTATGGTAGTACGTAAAGGGAAGTAGCATTACATGGTTGACCATTTGTCTCATATCCCCACGAGAGAAGCTATTGGACAAGGCATTATGGATGAATTGCCAGACACGTATCTATTCTATTTAGCTAAACGAAAATGATTTGTTTAGAGCTGACATGATGCTGTATTAGGCAAACGACATAGTTCAAGTGGTTGAGCATGGACTGCCAAAATGAACAATAGAAAAGGCCCAAATTAGGCGGCTCATCCTGAAGATCCAACCCTATCAGTTGTGATAGGAGGCCAACTTTACAGATTGGGGTAAGATGGGTTACTGCGCAGATGCATGTGTGAGCATGAGATGCATGATGTATTGATAGAGGCACACAGTGGAATCGCAGGAGGACATTTTAGCGGAGACGGGATAACCTGCAAAGTGTTGCAATCCCAATTGTGGTGGCCTACTCTCTTTCGAGATGCAACATGATTTCTGAAGCATTGTAATGAGTGCCAAAAAACTAAAATCCCTATTTGATCACATGGAGCTAACCCCAATTATTGCATGAAAACCCTTTGAGAAATGGGGGATTGACTTCATCGGACCCATTAGTCCCGCATCATAGTATTCAGAAGCTAAATACATCATTGTGGCCACCAACTATCTAATGAAATGGGCAGAAGCACAAGCTATGAGAAAAAACAATGTTAGGACCACTGCCAAGTTCCTATGGGAGTAGGTGATCTCACAGTTTGGCTGCTCCATCGAACTAGTTAGTGACCAAGGCACTCACTTCATCAACGAAGTGATAGCTCACCTCTTGTGCTCCTTCCTAATCATTCATAAAAAATCTTTGTCCTATTACCCTTAGGCAAACAGTCAAGTTGAAACCACAAATAAAATCTTAGTAAATGTCCTAATCAAGGTCATCTTTGCTTCACACAATGATTGGGATAACAAGTTGATGGTAGCCTTGTGGGCCTACTGCACGGCTTACAAAACAGCTTTAGGATAGACTTCCTTTAGGTTGACCTATGGTACGGAGGCAATTCTACCCTTGGAGTTCTTTGTACCTAGCCTCAAGATAGCCCTTCAAGAGAGATGGGACAGGAAAGAGGCATGGATGGAACACTTAATTGAGCTCGAATGCTTATCGGAAACCCAACTTCTAGCCACCCATGCACTAATATGTGAGAAGGCAAGATGCAAATGTTGGTTTGACAAGGGTGTCAAGCAGCACAACTCTGAGCAGGGAGACTTAGTGTTGTTATAATCAGTCAAAGAACATAAGCAGAAATTGAAGTATTGAGGGCTAGGCCCCTTTAGGGTTCGAACCATCGGTTGAATTGGCAATGTAGAGCTTGAAACCCTGGAAGGTGAGGGCATAGGCTTCTTCAATGGCAGCCACATAAAGAAGTACTTCCCTTCCACACACTCATTGCATGAGCCACTAATGCTGGCACCCCTTGTCCAAGTACGTGTAGCCACTATCACTAAAATGGATGATGAGGATGAGGAAGCTATAGAACCAGCTTACCTAAGCATGACGGTCATTGCCAAGCACACATGCACCATTAATGCATTGATCGACGAGGGAGTTAACTTTAATGTCTTAACCCATGACCATTGGACCCAAATTGACAAACCACAGTTGTAGCCCACTAATGATAAGCTCAGCCCTTATGAAGATCGACCCTACACACTTTTGGAAAAGTGCAAGGTCACAATTTTTATAGAGTCTTAACGTATGTCATGATCTTCTATGTATTGCCCAACACTAATGATACAGGCATAGAATCACTGTTAGGACGAACCTTTAATAAGCAAGCTCATTGTTGTATCGACTACGAGTCGCAACGTATCCACCTAGCCATAGGCAACGTCCGAATAGTTACAACTTTCAGCAAGGGCGACGTGACTCCTTCCAAGTCCGCAAAGCCACTGATAGAGAAACCCACTATCAAGTCTACGGAGGGGGTTCGTGACTCGTCACAATCCGCCAAGCCCCAATGCCAACAAACCACTGAACCCAACACTGAAGCCCAGATACCCCAGCTCAAATGGGTATCTAAACATCAAGGACCGCCATTTGGAACCAAAAACCCATGATCACGCAAGGCTAATGACCCACGCTCAAAGCCTAGGAGGTCAAGACGAAACTATAAAACACGACATATGGTCAAGCCTTGATGGGTCCCAAGACACTATTACAAGCGCAAGGCTACTATGAGGGTAATACATGGCTTTGGCTAGTTAAAGCCAACACAACCAAAAGCCCCACTCAAACACCACCCTCAAATTAGACCACATGAAACACTAAGCCAGAGACACTTGGGCCACAAGAGAATTGGGCCGCTATGTCCATAGAACCTCGAAAACCTAGATCAGCGAGGCCCAAGCCAATCTATCGCCCTAAACCGTAGCATGCTACTAACAAACTGCCCAAATCTAGCACCAATGGTGCCCCTCAGATCATCTTAGAAACATCTAGTAGTGTGACAATCGCAGCTACACCCAAACCTATCGAACATGAGGCCAAGCCACACCCCCAGGAGCAAACCAAATAGCAATCATTAGCTATTGAACTCTCTATTACCATCAAACCTCAACCACCTGTTGGCCTTAAACCCACTTATAAGTGGCACTCGATTCTAACCTTGGCTACAAACCTAGTTGAAAATATGGGTGATGACTCGGTTGTTTGCCTAAGATGCTTGGATTCTACCTTCACGACATTGGCTAAAAACTACGATAGACTAGACCTAGGTCTCTTGAAAGAGCCTACAATAATGGAAGTACGCACGCTCCCTTACTCCTGGGAAGAGTCAGAATTCATATTCGTAAAGGATTCTAAACCATCTGAGGAGTTAATTGCAACTAAGATATCCAAAGAATAGGCAACCACATAGTGACTCATTATGTTGTATCATAGAGCCACAGTCATGGCCACAAACCAAGTAATTGCGTGGTTGCAATAGTTTGTCGACAACAAATCCTCCTTCTTGCGACAATGGTACACTCTTCGATTGCAATGGGAACTAAATCATGACCAATGCTGAGCAACAACGTGCAATCAAGTCATCGGGATATGACCCAACATATGTAGCTCCAAATTCCTATAGGGTGCTGACTACCATTCGTAATGAACCCCTAGAAGAACACATTAAGGGATATCCTTATTTAGATCGCATCCTCACCAAGGAAGAGCTGCTCATCACTAGTTGAGTGGACTCCGATGACTTCTTACTTGATGTCCTCACTTATATTATGCATGTGGGCATACACCCTTTGGACATGGATAGCTATGCTACTATAGAATATAACTCAAATTTCTATGCTTGCCTCATGCGACAGTAAAACACTAAGATTATGTGTTGCAAGCCCTTCATCCTCTAAACCTTTAATCCTAGGATGGATTCTTCCCAATTCAAAAGGGGGGGAGGTAAGGTGAATCAAACCAAACACATAAGGAGAGTAGTAAAGGAAAGCACACATGGGGGACCTCAATGGTAGGATGAAGCAACTTGTGATGGAGGAATTGACAATAAAATTTGAGTTCAATAGACTGCTTGGAGGAAAAATTCTAATTTTGTACTAAAAACAATTTAATCTGCCAAGCATGACGTCTTTTCTCCTACCAAGGGATTGTTTGAAAAAGCACTAATGACAAACCATGGCTTATGACATGAGTTGAAGATGTTGCAGCAAGACCGAGCCCATTGCCTCCGATTCATGGAAGAGGAAAGAGCAAAGTACTTTATCCAAGAGGTGATAAAAGAGGTGCAAGACGAAGAAGAGGGATTCGATGAAACGTCTAATAGGTCACCTCCTCGTCAAGACAAAGAATGATCAAGTGAGAGGATGGTCAATGAAGAAGAGGGAGAGCAAGAAGCTCAATCTAGCAAGAGGAAGGCAAGGACGCCTAAAAAGAAGATGACAAAGAAAAAGTAGGAGGAAGAGAGAAAGAGAAAGGAGGAAGTGGACCTGCAAAAGGCTAGGAAGTGGACCTGCAAAAGGCCAAACTGAGTCAAAAAGAGCCAAGGAAGAGAGAAGGAGAAAAGCCACAAAAAGGAGGAGGAGTTGAGAAGAAAAGAAGAGGAGGACTTGGCACAAGCCATGCACATGTCAATTGAGCAGCAGTGCAGGCATGAGGAACTATTAATAGTGAGCCCACCAAGGCAGAATAGGCCGGAAACCAGTGGCCAAGAATCAGAATACTTACCTCCACCTGTCCTAGAAGGAAAGGGCAAGGCCGCACTCCAGCTGACCCTGCCTACCCTCTTGCCAAATACCGCAACCATCGCAACAATGCCAAGCACTCCAACCAAAGTAGATGCTAGTAACCTCATGGCATGGGTGCAGTTCTTGGTCGATAAGGCACATACCCTAATTCCCACCTCCAATGTAGGAACCCCAACGCGACAGGAATGAAAAGACCAACAGCTGTGGATGCTGAATCTCAACAAGGACCCAAGCAACCAAGAACAGGTACTACTACCACGGAGCCACAGGCCCGCTGACCAGGAGGAGCATGTTAGGGAGCTTTACACTCAATTGGAAAGGGCAAAGGATGAGGAGAGAACATCAGTGGCAAAGCTAGAAATAGAAAGGGAAATGTCAAATGCCTTCCAGCTAGAAAAGACCCACCAAGTGGCCTTGCAAAAAAAGGAAATCCATGCGCTAAAAGTGGAGTTGAGGGCCAGGGAAGATGAAGAGGAACAATGGCAAAAACGACTGGAAGAAGAGAACTAGGAGTTGGTCGGAATGCAAAGGAAGTACAAACTCTTAGCTCTACAGTAGCGGTGGAGCTTGAAACACAGATGAGAAAACTCCAAGAGGGCATGGAAGAGCTCGCTGCGTTGGAAGCAGAGAGAGAATAGGAACAAGAGGAATGGAAAAAAGTGAGGGAAGAAGTAGAGTGTGGAATGCAAAGACAAAGAGAAGAACAAGAAAGACTAGAAAAGGAGATTAGGCACCTGACAAAAGAAAAAGAGAAACTTGTACAAAAATGAAAAAGGCAGGAGCATGTGATAATGGCCCTGTCACAAAGGCAAAGTGCGGGCTTGGAAGAGATGAAAAAGAAGGCAAGGGAATGGGAGGCCAAGAGCGAGGAGAAAGTGAAGGACATAGCAAGCCGCTTGGCCCTTGCAGAAGAAAGTAGAATACTTGTAGAAAGCAAGAGGCATGTGCCACTCAAGCAGAATACTAGTAGAAAGCAAGAGGCATGTGCCACTCAAGCTAGTCTCGAAGCCCAACAACATGCCTTCCTCAACATGATCTTAGACATCACATTCTCTAAGGAGTAGGAGGCAGTTGAGATGCTTAAAAGAAAACTGGAGATAGACTGCAAGGTGATTAAACAAGGGCTGTGCTCCCAGGTCCAAGACACAAGTCTCAACCCGATTGGGCAAGATAAAGGAGAGAATCTATTGAGAGCAGGCTGATGCTAGAGGAGGTTGGCGCATTGTAACTGCAAGAAGAACGACCACTGGAGACAGAAGCAGGGTCAAGTCATGGAGGAGCACAATGAGATGAGGAGTGGATTCCACCATCTCCCTCACCACAACCAGAGCCCCCTCAAGAACAAGATGCCACAGCAGAAAGCAGGGCATAAGTGAAAAAGAAGAGGAATGTTGGATGAAGCACGCAAAAGGGAAAAAGCGCAACTGCTTGTAGTTCCACAATCTCCCATCCCACCAAAAAGGGACTGCTCACCCATGAAAATGAATACGGAGCTATTAGTTTGGGAGCATTGAAAAAGTCACCGCTAACCCTTCGATTTCACCTTTCGATACCCAGCGGCCTTGAGCAAAGTACTATCCATCGAAGCGGTAACGGAAGTCATCGCCATGAAAAGAAGGCTTGGTGACCGATGGCTCACCAAAAGAGAGAAAAATCCAATGGCTTGGGGGATAGAATCCACAGATTACTAGGAAAACAAGGTTGAGGAGGTTTCCCACAGGGTGAAAGGCTACGAATCCCAAGCTAAGTGGAGAAGAAGAGTCTGAAATGGCAATGTGGATGCGTGGATATCATTTTGTGGTTTCCTGCCCTTCGAATGAAATGATCGACCTATCTACCATATCCTCGGAGGGTGGGAGTAGATTTTGATCCTGACATCCATGGCCGATATGACTTCTTGAAGATCTACAACATCAACACCACGAAAATGGAGGAAGCACTCGCCTTCTCAGAACAAGATCTATGGGACTCCATAGCCCATTTCCTGATGGAATTCTCCTCTTGCCCAGACCCTGCCTTTGTAACAACATGTAATTATATTAGATTACTTAGGACTCTCCTTAGGCAACCCCCTGCACTAGCTGAGGACCATCTTTCACTGCTCTTTTTTGACATTAATGTGGGAATAGATGGATGCGCCATGACTCAACTAATGCTGCATGTTACTTTACTCTCACCATTTTGCATAGCCTTGAGAACATGAATGACAACCATTTCACTAATTGTAGCCATCCATTTTTTTCCACCACCCTTCTCCATGTTAAAATAGACCAAAAAGGGTACATGCTAAGTAGGAACTTACTTATAAATCATTAAAGCCCCCTACCTCTGCATCCCATGCTCAAGAACTTGAAGAATAAATCCTCTATGTTGTACTACCCCACCAAAGTCAAGGCTCTGTTTATTAAAAGAGAGAGAGAGAGAAATGGGAAGAGATAACATGCAAGACACCGCAAGCTGCACGTGGATCACAGTCATTGCACCTAGAGGTTCTCAAGTTAGGTGCATCCAGTGGCCTCAGTCAGCCAACCTCGTAGCCCTTTTGATTCCCCATGACACATGCTTAGGGCACATCAAGGGTAGGACATACCTAGGAAGGTAATTCTTACCTATGGTTAGACTTATCACCCTAATCCCCATGCACTGCACCTCCCTTGTGCAAAAACTGGGTCCTCAAGTGCGGGACTCCACCAAGGGCTTGTCCAAGGTTATAGACCCATCTCCCAGCTCTAGAAGCACATGCACCACGCACTCCACGGCAAGGTAGAAACACCGCAGAAAAACCCCTAAGTAGTGCACCTTCTTTTCTTTTTAGGTATAAACAAAGGCCTCACCACTAGCTCTAGAGGCCCCATCATCCATGTAATGCACTCCCCATCTTATGCGACATTCCCATGAAGGAAAACCAAAGCAGAGGTAGATCGAGGCAACCCCAATCAAAAGGTGAGTGAAGAAGCTCATTTGGAACATCGCAGGAGAAGGCAGCCACGAAGGGCCAAACAACCGATCTGTCCAACTTTATCTTCAATTTCAAAGATGGATCTCCACATCCGTCTCTCTCCATGCAGGGATTCCCTCCAACATGATATTCAATTTCAAAGGCATAAATCCCTCCAACACACCCTCAACTAAGGCTTGTATACAAACTCAAAAAGCCATCTGGCTACACCCATCACCCCTTCCAACCACTCCGTGTTAGTGCCATGGGACTGACACTCATCTAGGAGGGGCTAATGTTAACCCCTCAAATGAACAAGGTAGAAAATCCAAAAAATCTAAAGTAGAGGACAAGGCCAAGCTAAAAGTAAAATGGAAGATGAAGGCATGCCAATAAAAATATGGAAAAACAAGAAGTGCAGAAAAGTCCTAAATCAAGGAGAAAGACACACAAGAAAAAGTGCAAGTAAATACTTTTATAAAAGAGCACAAGGTGCATCATGATTTATTTTAAGAGCGCCGGGCTCTCACGCGTGCAAATTGTAAAGGTAGATGGGCATTAGGAAGGAAGCTAGGAAGATAGGAGGACAAAGGGAAAAAGGGCCTAGGCCATGGTTGGCCATGTAAAGAGGGGATGGATGCCACGTAATTTTAGGGCATGTATATAAAGTTCAAAAAGTAAATGAGAGCTCATTCTTTGGTATGTGGCAAACTGGACTCTTCTTCTTCTCTTCTTTTCTACTCTTGCTTACTTGCTTGTGAGTGTTTGAGGGAGGGAGTGTGAGTGAGTAAGGAAGCGAGTGTGTGAGGGTGAGGTATCTTGGAGGTGAAGCCCTCCACCATCTCCTCTCTTCTTCTTCTCTTCTCTTCTTTCATCTCGCATGTGGCTATGGAGGATGGAGCTTGGAGGAAGAGGCTTGAGGATGCTTGAGCTTGCATCACAAATCGTGGAGCTATCGGAGTGCTTGAGAGAGGAAGCAACTCAATCGGGCATCAAGGTAAGCTCACTACACTTGTAGAGAGGGATAACGCATCAGCTATGTGAGAAGTAGCCATTAGTGCTTGCTTGAAACACTTTAATAATAAGCGGTCCATGGGTCTTGGCGGTTCGCCTCTACATTTTGAAGATAGGAGGACAATGGGAGAAAGGACCTACCAAACAACCATGTAAAAAGGGAATGGATAGGTCGTCTACAAACACCTCTAGCTCTTGTCTAAGCATATCTTTGAAGATGGTAAACATTAGACATTGTTGGAAGGCTGCAAGTGCATTCATTAACCCAAAGAGAATTACGATATAAGTAAAGACATCCCACTCAATGGCAAACGTGGTCTTGTGCCTATCATCGGGATGTACTTGCACCTAGTTGTATCCTAAGAAGCCGTCTAGAAAGTTATAGGCCTCTTTACCTGCTACCCTTTCGAGCATGTGCTTCATGTATGGTAACGGGAAATTATCCATTTTTGTCGTAGTGTTAACCTTCTTATAGTTCACACACACTCAGGTCTTTCCATTCTTCTTCATGACGAGCACAATTGGTGATACGCAATCCATGTGCTCTATTTCGTAGATGAATCTTTCCCTCATTAGCTTATTGATTTCCTCCTTCACAGCTTGGGCATGTTTTGGATTCATACGGTATGGTAGTTTTTTTGTAGGCACTACATCAAGGGCCATTGGTATGTTATGTGTTACCACTCTAGGATCCACTTCTTTGAGTTCATCTAAGGACTAGGTGACACATCCACGTACTCTTGTAAGAGTGCAATGAGTCTGGCCTCTTCCCCCTTGGTCAGGTCATTAGCTATAAACACAGGTTGAGGCTTCTTGCCTTTCCCTGCCAAGTTGACTTCCTTGACCTTGGCAGGTCCGTTGATCAGCTCACTTGTCTGTCCTTGTCCTTTTGCCCCCAACAGGATCACTATCCTGTCACCTTTCTTAAATTTCATAAAGCATTTTGGTAGGTCTTGCGATTTCTTCTACTATTCTACCTCTGACTTCTTCGTATGTCCTCTCCTTTCTTCCTTCAATCATCTACGCCTCAAGTGGACTAGTAGGTCCCACTTGGTGTATTTGTTCCTAGGAGGTTGGGGTACTGACCTTTGATTTAGAACCAAACCCGCAATGCTTGCTAGAGGAAGGATTTTCTCTTGAGGGTCGTATCTCGATGGATGCGTCTATCCTAAGCAAGGGTTGTTTGTTTTCTCTTGAGGGTTGTTTGTAATCTATTGCTCCTATATGCTCCAACAAGGAGCAATCGCAGTCCATCTGCATGACTCCTCTCTTGATCTTATAAGCACTCCCTTTATGAGGCTTGGAGTCTGCTCTTTTTTGCTCTATCACTCTTTTCTCAGTGATGTACTATATGGGGTCTATCTCTAACTTGAGCATCCCTCATCCAGGGTCGGTCTAGCAGAATGTCATAGTCCACTCCTTTCATGACGATGAAGTTCACAGAGAATTGGATATCCACAATCTTCACTTGCCAATTCTTCAAGACTCTAAATGGCCTTACTTTCATTCCATTAGCTACAGTGACATTGAGCCTAGCGGATTTGACAGGTGGATTTCCCCAAACATGGAGCATAGCATGGCTCAACACACTCACTCCTATAATAGTATCTATGATTTCCTTTCGTGTTAAGTCTGCTAGGGCTAGGATAGGCAAGATTGTGTGCATCTCAGTGCCTTCCCAGAAGGCGTTGATGTGTAGTGACTTTGGCATTGAGTGTAGCATCAAGTTGGATATTTGTGTGACTACATCATGCTCCTGCAAGTTAGTGGTAGCATGCTCCATCGGTTCTTTCGTTAAGTGTTTCAACTCTTGCCATAGCATGGGGTGTTGCCTGAGCAGGTCTCCTAAATTTAGATTCATCGGGGTGGTCACTAACGTCGTGAGGAGGTTGCTGGTTGCTTGCCTCTCTTCTAGATTTGTGCTTCTTGGCCATTGGTCTTGACTTACTCACACTAGAGAGATCCTTGATCTCGTCCTCTGAGATAGGCTCAACATCCTTGAGGTGCTCCTGGGATTCCTTTACCCACTCCTTGACTTTGGCTATTGCCTTGATTTGGTACCTAGGGTGAGGATACTCCCCTACCTTAGCAGTCCCTTTCTTTGCCATCTTTGAAGTGGTGGTCTCTGCCTTTGTATCCGTGACCTTCTTGCCAGTCATTAGTGTTGTTGCATCCTCAGTCTTAAGTGTGACCTTTGTGACAATATTTTTCTTTCTTCTCCTTTGGCTCTTCTTTCCTATTGAGGTTGCATCTAAGTTGCTAGGCCTAGGCAATGATATGCCTGCCTGCTTCTCGTCTGTGCTCAGGTCATGACATGCAACGGGATGGGTGTGTCCTCGCTGTTGGATGTTTCGATTCTGAATAGCCCCAAAGGAACTGATGGCATGATTGTTACTGATTTAGAGGATGGCTTCCATTTAGGACAATCGGTGAAGAGATGAGTGATGCCGCACGTGACACATCCGAGGATGGCTTCCATTTAGAAAAATCGACGAAGAGATGAGTGATGCCACACGTGACACATCTGAGGTTGGCTTTTTCCCTATTCACTTGTTCTCTCTTTGGATAGCATGATGAGATATGGCTTGATTGCAAGTCCAACATGATATTGGATCTTGGGTCGAATCCTCTGCCCCTACCTCTATCTAACGCCATCACTGATACTGGTTGATAGTCCATCATGATTGGATTGCCCTCGTCATCGTACGAGACATAAGGGTTCACATAGGCTTCTTCTTTGTTAAGCTCCTCCATATAATGGACTGCAGCATCACTTGGTGGATGGGTTACATAGGGTCCTGGTGGCTTGGGTATGCTTGTCGGGTTGATCTCCATCCTAGGGATGACTGGTTTCACATCGTTAGGGGTTGGGATCACTAGATAGGATCCTCTTCCAAAGAAATTTGGTGGCCTATTTTCTAAGTACGACGGATTGTACTGTTGGACATAGGGGAATCTCCTAGGCAAGCTACAATGCATAGCATCATAGCTAAACCTACCACAATTTGGGCAAGGCCTAGATCTAGGATCTTGGCCCTCAACTGGGAGGTGGTTGCCGCCACAATGCACACATTGGATGTGCAGTCGTGCTAGTTTCCTCACCAATTTTTGCAGTCGTGCTAGCTCCATTCTCACCTCGACTAGCTCCTGGCCTTGATCTACACTCTTCCCCTTGTCTTGCATGCTAGGGGTTGATCTCTCACTAGAGGTTGTGGTCCTCTGACTGGAGTTGTCATTGAGGTTCAAACTTTGAGAGCTTCTCTCTCTCAGCTGGTCATCCACCCTAATTGCTTTGTCAAAGACCCTAGCTATTACATCTCGTTGTTTGCAAGCTAGATTTACTCGTTAAATCCTTGTACAACTCCTCATTGCGGATTCCGTTTATGAACATGGTGGAGACATGGTCGCTTGTTCATGGGGATTCTCTTGAAGAGGCTACGCACATGAGTAATGTAGTCTCTTATGTCCTCCTTGTCCCTTTGACCATCGGAATATGAGGTTGTCAGAGTACCTTGCCTTCGAGAATCTTTTGATAAAAAGGTCCTTTAGGTGGTTAAAGTTTACTTGCTCAGCTGCGTCTAAGCTGGTGTACCATATCCTACCTTTGTCGCCTAAGCAAAGCCCAAAAGCTTGGGAGCGTTGTGCAAGGTCCGTGAGACTGTTGGCCTCACAAACTTGCTTGAATTGCTCTAGAAGCTATACGGGTCACTATTAGGATGGTACTTGTCCAATTGCTTAGCTATTGTAGGGATTTTTGATTGGCTCTTTATTCCCTGAGTAATTCTTAGGCCTGAGAGTAGCGAGGTTGCTAGCGCTGCTACACTCTATTTGGCAGCTATGTTGTCCATGAGCCACTTGGTCACAAGCTTGCTCACCGTAAGGTCTGTCTCTAGTGTGTTCTCTCTCTCTCCGCTTTTGGTCTTTCCTTGCTTCTGCCAGCTAGTGCTAGCACACGTCGAGCTTCGTGCACATCTTTGTCATCTTGTTGTATCTTCCTAGCTTTCTGCTCATGGTTGTAGGCAGCTATGCCTTGTAGTGCTTTCCTAACCGCTTTCCTCTCTTCCTCTAGGCTTGCCACTACCTCCTCTATTGGCCTACCATGGATTACTATCCTGGTTAGCAGGTCGTACTCGTTGACCATGTCTTGGACCGCGACCGGGAATTCACCCAAGTCCATCTTGGGTTTGTGTTTGCTCCTGACATTGTCTTTGCCTCCCGCTCCACAAGGTTATCAATCAATCTAAGTAGCTCTAGTAGCGCCTTGCCCTCAATCTTGATGTGCTTGTGGTCCCCCTGCCATCTTCGAGGGTCCTATCAATAGGGCTTTGAGGCACGTGACTATGTTTTGGGGTCTTCTCCTATTGGTGGGTTTCTTTGAGTTATTATGTCTGAGTGTGTTTCTTGTTATTGAAAAAAATCCTCAACTTATGTACACTTAGGTACTAGGCGCTCTATTGTGCACAGTGCAAAATCGGGCTTTTTGTTTGTTTGGTGTACTTGTGAAAAAGAAATCACTGTGGGGTGTGCAAACAAAACAAAACAATCATACAGGTATGGCTATCCCCTTGGCTTGTCTATGACCTAGTATGGCTCTAAGCACGGTCTCTGGTTGCTCCTAAGGATTGTCCAGAGTCTATGCTCCTCTCTATACACTCCGTTAGGGTTGGTTTACCATATATAAAGGTCGATTTTTTGGCTCTAAGGTCTCTTGGCCCAGGTTGCTAGAGGCCACTTTTAGACTATATAGCTGCAGTTTTCTTTGATTTTTGGCTTCAAGGAGCTGCATTGGGTTTCTAGGGGTGCAATGGTATGTACCTTGACTAGTCTTGAGCTGGGCAAGTGGTCCTGGTTTACTGTTTTTGTGTTTTGTTCTAGTGGTCCGATTCTTAGAAACTGACTGTTTGATTCTAGGAGTCGGATTGGGCTAGTTCAACTATGAAAAGTGGTCTAATTCCAAATGATGGTTTGTTTGCTAGTCCGAATGTGCATGTTTGACTAGAATGGGCATCCGACTAGACAACTGGTCTAAGTTGTGCACTGGTCCTGATCCCTGGGGTTGGTTTGACTAGTGATTGGGTAGTCCAATCAGACGAGTTTGGCCTGACTTGACCCGTCAGACAATTTGACGAGACAAGCGGTTCGATCGGACCAAGAGGTATGGTTTGACTCTCGCAGTCGACGGTCCAATTGTCTGACTCTAAGAGTCGGATCTAGACATAGTGGTATGAAACGACATGGCACAACATGATGATCCTTGACGATTTCTTCACGCGTGGTTCACGGCTTCCTACAAGGCTTTCCAGATCACATCTATGCCAAGCAAGGAAGGGCTTTGCATACGTGGATCAAAGGAAAAGCTCCAAGATTGAATGCCATGATCTCCTCTGGTCAACAGTCTCTCTCTCTCTCTCTCTCTCTCTCTCTCTCTCTCTCTCTAGCTCTCCTTAATCTCTCAAATGCAAAATGAGGTCTCCCTTGCGGCTTCTGGCCTCTTATTGCCTTGCCCAGGTTTGCATTCACCTTAATCTTGCTCCTCTTATTAGCATTTAATCCAAGATTTCATTTTTTACCCTTCTTTTCCTTGTTTTAGCTTGTTATACAGCAGTAAGAACCCTACTATGTGCCCACACTGTTTTGATCCTATCCTACCTAATGCAAGCAAAAATCATAAGATAATGTTAATTCTTGTTTAGCCTACTCATCTACACATCCAAACCCAAAAATAATTACTTTTTTTCAATGATTAACACTCCTAAATCTCCTATGTACCTCAAGCACTGGTTCAAGGATGAAACCCTACTTCCATGCTTGATTTGAAGTGCGTGACACTCAAGGCTCAAATCCATCGGTCCCAAAAATGGAACCAAAATGAAGGGAGCTCTCTCGCTCAACCCTCGAGACCTACAAACCGTTATTGGTCAAGCATTTCAAGTTGAGCGGCCATGGCTACCTCTCACATAGCTGACACACTCTCCCTACCTATGGGGTGTAATGAGATTACCTTGATGCTCGATCAAGTACCCTCCTCTTTCTTGCACACCCCACGATCCTTGAGGCAAGCTCAAGCAACTTCAATCCCTCTCTGTCAAGCTCCATCTTCCATAGTCGCGTGAGACAAGAGAAGAGAAGAAGATGAAGAGAGGAGATGGAGAGCTTCTTCTCCTCGATTCCTCACTCTCAGACACTCACTCCCTCACTCTCACACACTCCCTCACTCCCTCACTCAAGCACAAACAAGAAGGAAAGGAGAAGAGAAGAAGAAGAAGAAGATTTTTGTCACACACCAAGAATGAGATCTTCCTTTACTTTTCAACTTTATATACAAAACCCTAGATCCCTTTTGGGTGGTCATCCCCTTATCCCATTTTTTACATGGCCGGCACTAGGCCCTTTTTTCCATTGTCCTCCTATCTTCCTAGCTTTCTTCCTACCGCTCGTCTACCTTTACAATTTGCACGGGTGAGAGCCCGGCACTCTTTGACAAAATAAATCATGGTGCACTGTGGGCTCTTTTACAAAAGTATTGATTTGTGCTTTTTTTCTTGCGCACCTCTCTCCTTGATTTAGGACTTCTTTGCACTTTCTGTGTTTCCAAATTTTCCTTGGTGCACCTTCATCTTCCATTTGACTTGTGCCTTGGCCTTGTGTTTTTCTTTAGATTTTTTGGATTTTCCACCTTGTTCGTATGAGAGTTAACATGAATGTAAGTCTCTTTCATATTGTTGGTTTTTTTAGGGACCCTTTTTCAATTTACCAACTTGTTACATTTTTTCTTGTAGTGATGAGATTACACTGACTCATATATGTGGTGGATAAGGGAGTAATATATTGAGTTCATTTTGGATAGGGCAATCACACTAATTGATTCTGACTTCCCTACACAAAGCCACGGAATATGCATAATATATAAAAACCCTTCCCTCAATAAAAGAATCCACAGTCTGATCAGCATAGATAATGTCTATGAGACGAACACCTTATGAGTCGCATGGAAGGTTCCACTTAAGCTTTCCATAGGTTTCCATTCAGTACTTGTTGACAAAATTATATCTACAACCAATAATTCATTATTAATACTTAAATGGAAAAAATATTATATATATTATCAACTCAAAACTTACAATGTAAACATGTTATCAACTCAAAACTTACAATATATATCTACAACCAAGAAATAATTATTAATACTTTCTTAAATGGAAAAAATATTGTATATGTTATCAACTCAAAACTTACAATATCCTTGGCCATGTAAACATGTTGCACTTTGATAAACCACCCTATAGGCATAATTTTGAAAGGAATGATACATCCCTTCCAGTGATGTTTTATATCCTCTCATTTTCTTCTTTTCACATTATGAGAGTCCTTGCAAGAGGGCAGCATGGCAACCCAATCATTTACGATAAAGATCTTTGGCTCCCAATTTTTGTCAACTCCCTGGCTATAGACGGTGCATGAGTTTACTAAATGAGAAGGGCACCTTCTGGATGCCATACTTAAATTAAATTTGTAGTGAAAGAAGCTCACCAAGAAAGGTGATTGAACAAAAAAGGAATATTAAGAAGACTAATGAAAATATGTTGGGTGCCAAAAAGTTCTCGACTTTCAAAAAAGTCATCATTAACTTCACATTATCTTTATTATGCCCTTTGTCAGATTTTATAAGTAAATAGAGACTTTGAGACTACCAAAACATGTCAAACTTTGGAGATTTTGACTAAAAAAAAGGAGAGAATAACGAAGTGGACTCTACTATCTCCAAAAAAGAGGAGACAAGAATACCATATTCTTGCACATGTGGCAAACTCTCTTTAGCCCTTTTCTTAATCCCATGATTAACAAAAGTGCATTTTTTGAAGCGGTTTTGGCCCTAATGACTTGGAAAAGCTGTGAATAGTCTTTTGAATAATGTTGGCAATATGGTCTCTCACTGAATCCCTTAAAGTGCCAATTTTGGGTGAAGCATGGTTGTATTTTAGGGCATGTTGTGTTAAGGAATGGGATAGCCACAGACTTCTCTAAAGTCAAGGTGATTATAGACCTTCCTCCTTCGACCAACTTCAAGGGGGTTCAATGTTTCTTAGGCCACACAAGACACTACCGGCTATTTGTATTGAACTATGGATTGATTGCTAGACCTTTATACAAGCTATTGATAGTATTCGAGTGCATTGAAGAATGTTAAAATACCTATGAAATGCTTAAATGGGCTCTAACTTTAGCTCCTATCTTAAAAGCCCCAGATTGGTCCACTACCTCTTTCACGTGCATATTGACACATCAAAATTTGCTGTGGGGGTAGTGTTGTGTCAACCTGGAAAACATAACCTAGACTATCGAGTGAGCTTTTCTAGTCGACAACTCACTGAGATAGAAATAAACTATTCCACAAGTGAGAGGGAGGGGTTAGCCATGGTGTTTGCCATACATGAGTTCAGACACTATTTTCTAGCGACACCCTTTACCTTCTTTGTGGATAATCAAGCATTGCTTTATTTTGTGAATAAACCCTATGAAATGGGATGCATTGCTCGGTATTTGCTTTTTATTTTGGAATTTTACTCCTTTGTGGTTATACGTAAGGGCAAACAACATTATATGGCAAACATATATCTCGTATACCCACAGGAGAAGTTGTTGGGGACAAGGAATTGTTGATGATGACCTACTAGATACACATCTTTTTAGATTTTCTAGCAAATGATATCTGTTTAGAGTAGACCTCACACCATATTGGGTTGATGACATAGTCCACATCCTCAAGAACGGATTGCTTGAACAACCCATAGAGAAAGCTAGGTTAAAAAGACTAATCTTAAAGGTCCAACCTTATCAATTGATTGTAGGTCAATTATATCGGTTAGGATATGATGGACTCTTAAGAAGATATGTTTGCAAACATGAAATGTATGATGTGCTCAAAGAAGCACATTGTGGGATTGCTAGAGGGCACTTCAGTGGAGACACTATTGTGCATGCAAGGTGCTCTATCCTTAACTATGGTGGCCGATACTATTCCACGATGCATCTAAGCTTGTAAAGCATTGTGATGAGTGCCAACGGACCAAAGTCCTACATTGGATAAGTGGGGAATTGACTTCCTTGGTCCAATCAGCTCTACAACACAATACTTTCAAGCCAAGTACATCATTGGAGTTAACACCGGTGATGACGCGCCAACCATTGGAGAAGTTGGAAATTGACTTCATTGGTCCAATCAGCACTGTAGCAGAATGCTCTCAAGCCAAGTATATCATTGTTGCCACAAACTACCTCATTAAGTGGATGAAAGCTTGAGAAACTCATAAAAATGATACTAGGACCACGACCAAGTTCCTTTGGGAGCAAGTGCTCTCATGGTTCAGTTGCCCCATAGAGTTACAAGGCACACACTTCATCAATGAAGTGATTGCTAACTTGTTATCCACCTTCTTAATAATCCACAAAAAGTCCTCACCATATTATTCTCAAGCCAAATCCATGAACAAGATCTTTGTGAGTGTTCTAACAAAAGTAGTCTCTACTTTACACAGCAATCAGGACAACAAGCTCATGGCAGCTTTATGGACATATAGGATAGCCTACAAAACAACCATAGGATAGACTCCATTCAAATTGACCTATGAAATCAAAGCTATTTTACCACTGGAATTCTTTGTTCCAAGATTGAGAATAACAGTCCAAGAGAGATGGGAGGGCTAAGAAGCATGGACAATTCGGTTAGAAGAGCTGGAACGTCTATCTGAGACTTTGTCTCATTGCAACCCATGCTCTAATCTGTGAAAAGGCATGAAACAAGAGTTGGTTTGATAAACACTCCAAACAATGAGACTTTAGGTGAGGAGACCTAGTCTTGTTGTACTTTGTCAAGGTACACAAGTAGAAAATGAAGTCTAGGGGATTGGGACCTTTCAAGGTTTGCAATATCAGTAGAACGGGAAATGTGGAACTTGAAACCCTAGAAGGAGAGGGCATAGGTTTCTTCAATGAAAGTCACATAAAAAAGTGTTACCTTCTGTCACATCCACTTCATCAACCTCCGATGATAGAACCATTGATACACGTGAGGGTTGCAATCATCACTGAACTCAAGAAGGTGGATGAGGAAGTGGTAGAACCGGCCTACCTGCGAATCATTGGGACCTCCCAAAAAGCATACACCCTTGATGAGCGAATTGATGAGGGAGTCGAATCAAATATCCTAACGCATAAACATTGGACCGTGGGTCAACCCCAGTTGCAACTAACTAATGTGAAACTTAGCTTGTTTGGGGGGCACTCCTATCCACTTTTAGGGAAATGCAAACTAATGGTTTCTATCAAGATTGAGAGCCTACCAAGTGTTTTTTATGTGCTACCTAACAGGAAAAGTGCTGGTAAGGAATCATTGTTGGGGCACACGTTCAAAAAACAAGCTCATTATAATGTTGACTATGACTCATAGTGCACCTACCTTGCCATCGATAATGTTAGAATAGTAATAGCTTTCAACAAGGGCCCCATGTTTGTCCCAAAGCATGTAGTGCCAATGGTAGCCAACCTAGTGTCAACCCTAAGGAGGAGGGTAGTACATCACAATGTACTCCCATAGTAACTTCACAACAACTGAATCTAGAAACCACACCCAAAGCTATGGCCCAAACACTCAACTAGTATAGACCATAGTCTCACAAACATCAGTAATTGGGAATGCATAGTTTATGTGTCTCAAACTCTAGGCCTAAACGGTGGAGTTGGTACTTCCATAGTTCACATGTAACTGAGCGGCAATGAGTTCCAAAAGCCCTATTGTTGTGAGACCAAGGATACTATGAGGGTAACACCTTGATATGGTTGCCTAAACTCTCAAGTGCCATGTGTGATCCTCAATCTCATACCATAAAAACCAAGGCCTAGAAACATCAACCAAAATAGGGAAGGAGAAAGACCAAAATGAAGGGTGCTCAATCCATGAGCGCTCAAATGGTCGATCAAACCCAAAGCTCAACCAAGAGTCCATGGGCAACCACTCATGAATGAGCTCTCACTTAATGACTCTAAGGTGATCACTATTGCAAAACTCGATGATGAAGCATCAATCAAACTCCAAACCTCTCAAACCAGGCCTACCACACCCACTGAGAATTCAAGAGAAAGTACCACACATCAACTCGCCCTATTCAACTAAACCCAAAACACTTGTTGTAGGCCTTAGGCCATCGTAGCCCACAAGATCCATTCTTGAAGTAGCTTCCAACCTGGCCATGGACATAGGGGATGACAGTAATGTTCATCTCCTGACTAGACAACCTTCACGTTGGTTGCTAGAAGTTACAAACATTTGGACTTAGGCCTACTTGTTGGCTTCCACTATTGCAGATGAAATTATTGGCAATGAAATTTCATGAGACAAGGCCTTAAGCCAATGCTTAATCACCTCCTATAAGAAGAGAAAAATCCCCATGCCACCATAGGAACTTTCTAAACTCCAATGACTAGTTGAGTCTGAGTTCAATTTGCGCCTTTCATGGGCTCAAGAACATTACCAAATCATGAAAAATGTAGAGAAACAATGTGCCATCAAGACTTTTGAGTATGACCAAACCTATGTGGCCCCAACCTCATTTCGAGTATTAGCCATAATTAGGAATCAATCATTAGAAGACAATATCCTTCTTCACCCATATTTGGATAAGATTCTAATGGAGAAGGAACTCCACATTGCAAGTCAACTTAACTCCAGTGACCTCTTGACTGATGTATTAACTTATATCATGCAAGTGGGCATTCACTCACAGGATATGGATCATTATGTGACTCTAGAGTATAACCCTAAGTTCTACGACTGGCTTTTGATAAAGTAAGGCACACCATGGATGCGCTGAATGCTCATACACTGTGATTCCTACAATCGTAGGAAGTATTTTCATTCCTTGAAAGGGGGAGGGAGTAAAAGTGAAAAATGTATAAAAACTCAAAATAGGAATTGAATTTTGAAAGAAAGAAAGAATGTGTGAAAATGTATAGATTGATTGGTATGAGAATTCTCATTTTGTGGGTTATATCATTCATTATCGGACACTAATCTTTCTAGTCAATTTACATTTTGTGCAAGACATGTCCTTTAAAGAGAATTAATTGTTGACTATTGTGTGGTGATAAGAACCTAAATGGCAGGTCAACAGGATAAAGTCAACATGCTCCCCTTCTTGAATGAGGAGCATAGAAGATATGGATTAGCCATAGAGATCCAAGTATTCAATCAATTAAAATACCATAGGATCCACAATCTAGAAGGAGTGGCGACATCCGAAGAGGTAGTGACATAGATGATAGAACGACGCAATCTCGCCAAGTACCTAGAAAAGGTGGGGCAAGACATTGACCACAAAAAATGTACATAATTCCTAAGAACTTTTGATGCCCAAAGGAACAACGGCACGGTAACCATCAGGCAAGGAGAAACTTCTAGAAGGATGGAAGTTGCCCTTAGTCCAGAAATTGTGGAGAAGGCCCTCAGATTAGTAGAGAAGCTGCAGAAGAGGTAAAAGAGGGATGTATATGGGATGCCGGGAATGGACAAAAAGAAGGTCTACACAAACAATGGGATCAGCCTGGTGGACATTCCCGACTCCACAAAAATGGTCCATACTGTTGAGATGACAAGCTCAACACATGTGGACATTGATGATGGACCGCCTGGTTAGATGGGTCCACACATCTACACTTAGCACGTCAGTGGTCATTATGACTCTCACATGGCCACTAACTCATTACTTATTATATTCAGATTGTTACACCTATTTACAGCTGGCATAGTTATAGCGCCAGTCGACTAGTGTAGTCGGTTATGCATTGTTTGACTTAGTAGGCCACTTTCCTTTTATGTTGTATCTTATGTATACTTTGTGTACATTGTAAAGTGTGTGGAAGAAGAAGAAGAAATCATCAAGAAAACGTTTTGACCTCCATCTCTCTTCTTGTCTCTTGAGTGAGCTTCTCCTTGTTCATTCTGTGTGTGTTCGGCGCAGCATCTTGAGCAATCCCCTCCACCACGCGATTCTTGACATGGTATCAGAGCCGTACCACTGAGAGAGGCTGATTTCGAAGGTTGAAGCAAAGGGGAAGAAGAAAGGTTCGAGCAAGTAAGCCACGGGTAAGAAGCTCTCCCATCCTTCCACTCTTTCTCTTGGATAGTGCCTGTGGAGGCACCGGAAGCAGGGCAGAGCAAAAATCTCAGATTGCAGTGAGATTTGGTGTGCGCGAAGAGCACTGTATATTCTGCAGACAAGCCCTTTAGGGCTTACCCGCAGTTATTTTGGGCATTTGAGGCCGTTTCAGGGCCCGCTTTAGAGCCGCAAGTTGCGGACAGCAGTTTCAGGGTACGCTGTGACTTCAACTGTATCGACCGACAGTGGGTGCGCAGGTTTCAGATTTCAGATCTGTAAGATTAAAGGTGTTTACCAGTGAGTAAACATGAGGTTTATCTGCAAACAGGTTGTAGATTGCATGTATTGTTGAGCAGACAGTGAAAAAGGCTGTCTAGTGTATTGCTGTGCACTACAGGTCGAGGATTGCAGAAGATTTGCTTGCTGTTTGGTATTATTCTTGTGATAATGGCAGAGAACAGTGGAAGCCCCATCATTGAGAAGCTTGACAAGAACAACTACCCTTCATGGAAGTTCTGTGTCACGAACTTTCTTATTGGAAAAGGCCTCTACGAGTTCGTTTCAGGTGAAGAAAAGGAGCCGGAGGTGAGTGATTCTCCAACTGCAGAAGAGATAAAGGCACGAAAGGAATGGAATGCAAAAGACAAGAAGGTCATGTATTGGTTGTCTGCAGTAATTGACAATAATATGTTGGGACACATTAGAAATGCAGAGAATGCATATGCAGCTTGGACCATACTTGAAAGTATGTTTTCTGTAAATACAAAGGCACGAAAGATTCAACTCAAGCAAGAGTTGAATACATTGAAGAAAGGGAAGATGTCTATCAATGAGTATGCATTGAAGGTAAGGAGCATTGCAGATGCATTGGTAGCGATTGATGCAATGCCCGATGATGATGATTTGGTGTCGTCTACCGTGGGTGGACTTAACAATGAAAAGGCTTGGAAGTCTTTTGTAACTTCCGTATATGTCAGAAAGCCATTTCCAGATTTTGATGAGTTGGTCTCTCTAATGATCACTGAAGAAATCAACATGCAGAGTGAGACATCTGAAAGAAGTGGTGAACAGGTCCAGGCTTTCTACTCCAGTTCAGGAAGGGGACGTGGTAGGTTCTCTTCAAGAGGCCGTGGTACAGGACGTGGTAGTGATAACCAGCAAAATAGATTGAATCAGCAATTTGGCGATATGCAGGTTTCAGGAGGTCGTGGTAACTTTAGAGGCAGGGGGAGCTTTAGAGGAAGAGGTGGATGGCAGAACAGAGGTTCTAACAACTCTGGTATTGTGTGCCACTACTGTGGCAAAACAGGTCATATTGCAGCCCAATGTTATGCCAAGAAAGATGATATTCGGAGTGGTAAGTTGCAGCAAGGAAACTATGCATCGTCTTCACGACAGAATGAAGACAAAAATGAACGTTTGTTTGTTATGCAGCATATGCTGAATGCTGTTACAGGAAAGGGAACACATGAAGATGTTTGGTATGTCGATTCAGGTGCATCCAATCATATGACCAGCCATGCAGAATGGTTTAGAGAGATGCAGGATTTGCAGAATGCAGGTTATGTGCAGACGGGTGATGACTCATGCCACCCAATTTCACACATTGGAAAAGTTCCCTTGTCCTTGCATGATGGTAAGACAAAGAGCCTTTCAGATGTATTACATGTGCCATCTATTACAAAGAATTTGGTGTCAGTCGGTCAAATGGTAGAGCAAGGGCTGCAAGTCAGATTTAATGCAAAGGGCTGCTTTGTAGAAAACTTCAATGACAAGTGTAGGTTGGTAGCAAAGGGAAGTAGAGTTGGACGTATGTTCACTCTAGATGCCGGAATCCCGACTATGAATGCTGCTATGTATGCCAAAGGAAAAGGTGTTGTTACAGACATTGAAATTTGGCACAAACGCATTGGACATGCAAATGTACAAAGGCTGAAACTAATGCAGTCCAAAGGGTTGGTTACAGGTTTGCCTACATTTAGAGTTGCAGAATTTCAGAAGGTATGTGAAGCATGTCAGTTTGGTAAGCAGGCAAGGCAACCTTTTTCACATGATAGAGATGTAAGCAGAAATATTCTTGATGTTGTACATACAGACATTTGGGGGCCTACACAAAATGTATCTCTTGGAGGCAGTTCATACTTTGTCACATTCATTGATGATTGTTCTAGAAAGCTGTGGGTATATTTTATGAAGGAAAAGAGTGAAGCGTTTGAGCACTTTAGAACTTTCAAGGCTGCAGTTGAAAGAGAAACAGGCTTGAAAGTAAAGTGCCTGAGGTCAGATGGAGGGGGAGAGTACCTCTCAAATGAGTTCAGTGATTTTCTGAAGTCTCATGGGATAAAGAGACAGTTTACATGCAGGTATACCCCACAGCAAAATGGGGTTGCAGAAAGGAAAAACAGGCATATTGCAGAAGTTGCACGCGCCTTGATGGCTGAAAAGAATATGCCTAAGCATTTTTGGTATGAGGCTGTTCATACTGCTGTTTATATTATGAACAGAACTCCCACAGCTGCAGTTCATGGTATGACCCCCGAAGAATGTTTTACAGGTAAGAAGCCTGATGTTTCACACTTGAAAGTATTTGGCTGCATTGCGTATGTTCATGTGCCAGATGAGTTGCGGAAGAAACTGGATCCAAAGGCTGAAAAGTGTGTCTTTATTGGATACTCTTTAGAGCAAAAAGGGTATCGCTGTTACAACCCTGTCACATGTAAGTTCAGAGTGAGCAGGGATGTCATCTTTGATGAAATGAGCAGCTGGTATGCATCTAGTGGTGATGCATTGGATGTTGATGATGATCATGACACTCATGTGCAGGCTGAAAAGCAAGAATCACGGACTCTTAGTGGACCAGAGACATCATCTAGTAGTCCTTGGTCTGGGAGACTAAGGAGTACCTCTACATCTTCAGGTGCATCTAGTAGCACTACAGGTAAAGACAAAGGAAAGAATAAAGTGTCAGAAGGCATTGATGCAGTACTTGATGGAGACTCCAGTGGCTCAGAGAGCTTAGATGATGAGCTTGGCATTCCTTCAGTGAGAACTCCAGGTGTGCAGAGAGCACGGGCTGATGCAAAGACTCCATTGAGTGATCCAGTGGTACGCAGGTCTAGCAGGGTGAGATACCCTGTTAAAAGATTTGGTTTTGAAGGTTATGCAGCTCACCATTATGCTTATATGGTGAAACTTGTTGAGGATGTTGAGCCTACATGTTTTGAGGAGGCTGTTGGTCATGCTCATTGGGATGCAGCAATGGATGAGGAGATGGCTGCATTAGAGGCTAATAAGACTTGGGATCTAGTATCATTGCAGAAGGGAAAGAAAGCTATTGGATGTAAGTGGGTTTATAAGATTAAGCACAATGCAGATGGTTCTATTAGCAGGTACAAAGCTAGGCTGGTTGCAAAAGGCTATGCCCAGACATATGGCATAGATTATGATGAAACCTTCAGTCCAGTTGCTAGGATGGCAACTGTCAGATGTGTGATTGCTTTGGCAGCAGCCAAAGGTTGGAGGTTGCAGCAAATGGATGTAAAAAATGCCTTCTTGCATGGTGATTTGCAGGAAGAAGTGTATATGGATCAGCTAGCAGGTTATGAAGATTTAGAGCATCCCACGTATGTGTGCAGGTTGAAGAAGGCACTCTATGGGCTCAAGCAAGCACCTAGAGCATGGTCCGACAAGATTAGAGAGTTTCTTGTCAATATTGGCTTTTATGTTTCTGATGCTGATCACTCACTTTATGTGAGAAAGGGAGATGCAGGTTTGGTCATCATAGTCATCTATGTGGATGACTTGATTATTACAGGTGACAGTGATAGTGGAATTGCTGAAGTCAAGGGCTATTTGAAGATAAAGTTTGAGATGAAGGATTTAGGTGAGCTAAGGTACTTCCTTAGCATTGAGGTGGTCAGATGTGATGATGGTATATGGCTGTCTCAAAGACAGTATGGCTTGGATATGTTGTCCAAGTATGGTATGACAGCATGCAAACCACTTTCAGTCCCGTTGGAGCAGAATGTAAAGCTGAGTGCTGATGTTGGGGATGAGATAGAAGACCCTACTATGTTCAGGAGGATAGTGGGGAGTTTGATCTACATGACCATTACAAGGCCAGACTTGAGCTACGCTGTTGGTCTTGTGAGTCAGTTTATGCAAGTACCTAGAAAGCCACATTTGGATGCAGTCAGACGCATATTGAGATATGTGAAGTCCACATTACATTATGGACTTTTCTATGAGGCAGATACAGATGTATAGGTGTTTGGATACACAGATGCAGATTGGGCTGGTAGTATGTCTGATAGAAGATCTACCAGTGGATACATGTTCTCTCTTGGTAGTGCAGCAGTTGCATGGAGCAGCAAAAAGTAATCTACAGTTGCTTTGTCGAGTACAGAGGCTGAGTATAGAGGTGCTGCTGTTGCAGCATGTGAGGTAGTATGGCTGCAAAAGCTATTGGTTGATTTGGATGTGCAGGTGGAAGGTTCAGTTGTCATTTATTGTGACAACATGAGCAGTATACAGTTGGCTAGGAACCCTGTGTTCCATGCCAGAACAAAACATATTGAGGTACACTACCACTTTGTGAGAGAGAAGGTACTAGCAGGTGAGATTGACTTGGTGTATGTCAGCACACAGGATCAGATAGCTGACATCTTCACGAAGGCATTGGGTACAGAGAAGCTTCAAAAGTTTCGAAGCTTACTTGGAGTTGCAGAGATGCAGTTGAGCTTGAGGGGGAGTGTTGAGATGACAAGCTCAACACATGTGGACATTGATGATGGACCGCTTGGTTAGATGGGTCCACACATCTACACTTAGCACGTCGGTGGTCATTATGACTCTCACATGGCCACTGACTCATTACTTATTATATTCAGATTGTTACACCTATTTACAGCTGGCATAGTTATAGCGCCAGTCGACTAGTGTAGTCGGTTATGCATTGTTTGACTTAGTAGGCCACTTTCCTTTTATGTTGTATCTTATGTATACTTTGTGTACATTGTAAAGTGTGTGGAAGAAGAAGAAGAAATCAGCAAGAAAACGTTTTGGCCTCCATCTCTCTTCTTGTCTCTTGAGTGAGCTTCTCCTTGTGCATTCTATGTGTGTTCGGCGCAGCATCTTGAGCAATCCCCTCCACCACGCGATTCTTGACATCTTCTCAAGCCAAAGATATAATGCTATCATGAATAGAATAGGCATATCATTGTTGGAGAGCCTTGCAAACAATGGGATCAGCTTGGTGGACATTCTTGACTCCACAAAAATGATTAATACCCTCTTCTCAAGCCAAAGATATAATGCTCTCATGAATAGAATAGGCATATCATTGCTAGAGAGCCTTGCAAAAAATGCCCTAGACAAGGTAAATTGGAATGCCTACATCCAGAAGACAATATAGGCATTGGAAACAAAGGTACTAGCCCCACAACACCAAGGGCAACAGGAGGGGAGTCTTCGACTACCACAGTGGAGTCGGAGAGGGAAAAACATGCTTCCAAGGCTTCAACCATAGGCTTTGGAGGAGTACTAACAACCATCATTCAAGAAGCTTTGGGGGAGGTGGAAAGAGAAGTGGTAGAGGAGACCTTGGAGCCATTGCCTATCCAAGAGGAGCATCGTTCCCCCACCGTAGCAAGCCTACCTATCTCACTTTCAATAGGAGAATAGGGGGAGAAAGAATTCCACAAGAAACAGTAGGACAGTATAGAAAGAGTTGTTAATAAAAAGGAGACTGATTGAACTTTTCAACAACAATAAACCTCAAGCAAGAGGATAATTAGCGAGGAGAAAGGATTAGAGTGTCAAGCCAGGGGGAGAAGAAGGATCACTCTTAAAATCCCCATAAGAAGAACCTATTCCAAGACTCCCTTTTATAGATGTAAGGGAATATTTTCTACAATAAAATGAATGAATATTTTACAATAAAGGAGGAAGCAGTCTAGAAGAAGTGATGTTGAGGGAGGTTGTGTCAAGCCACTAACCATAGGGGTTCTTGAGAATAAGCTAGATGAAAGACAAGATAAGATATATAGAAATCCAATGTACTATATTGAATAAATAAACCTTGAGTAGTCTTTATACACTATGAAATAGTCCTTGGAAATCACAAACCCTATCTCAACTTATTAGCTTGTGCTAAACTCTTGGTGGCATGAAGTCCATCCACTTTGTGAATCCCAAATCTTTGCCGCAATAGTATAAAGAGTATATAGAGAAACCCAAACAAAGTAATTCAATTGAAGCTGTTGTTGGAGCAAGCCTTTCTAGGCCAAGGCACTGTCCAGTTCTAGTTATCAATTCTCAACTTGCCAACTCTCTTGATTGCCTAGGCCTTCATACATCAAACTATGCATCTTATATAGAAGTTCATTGCCTTTCTTTTCATGTTAAAAGCATAGGCTTTTGCCTATTGTGTCTTACATTTTTCTTTTTCTTGTTTTCATTTTTGTGTAGGCTGTATGTCTAGCTATGACTTGTTTTGGATATTACTTTATCATATAAACTTTGAATACGGTCATCCAAGTACTCAAAATGATCAAAATAACCCTAATCCACAAGCTCGCATGGGTAGAATTGCAAAAATCCTCTCAAAACATCCATAAACGGTACCTTGTAATCAGGTTCAAGCATCATCACTATGGTGAAGAGTAGGGTGATACTCAGAACCAATATAGGTTGACAGTGACATCCTAATCTATAGTTAGCATCCGATGTGTGAAGACAAATATAGCCCAAATAATATAGATATATAAATAATGAACTCAAACAAGAATTTCAAAGTGTATATTGATATCTGAATTTGATACAATGGTCTCAACAAAGACCTGGGCTAACCATATATGAATACTCAAGAACAACATTTGATGAATAGCAGAACTTCATAGATTCAAGGATGCAATAATACAATAGGGGATGACAATACTATTGCCAATGATAATGACTCAAGATATACAAAAGGACCAACTCTACTACTATTGTAGCACACATGATGCTAGGTTGAGTAACCCCCAATAGATGAACCAAAGGGCGAATTGATGACTAAATCTTGCTTGGGTGAGCCTTTCTGTTTTATAGCCTACTGCTAGCTGCAATATTCTTTCTACCCTCATGTTGTGCCAATGGCCATAATTGCTATTGCACCCATTTTCTCATCAATGCATTGTCAGTTGGATTCCTTTAAATGCTTCTAACTGCCACCACCCTTAAAAGTAGCACACACAGTGAACTCAAAACCATAGAGTTATTTATTGATGTTGCCTTTATCCTTGGTGGCAAGCACATCTTCTTGTTGGATTTGGTCATGGGGCGAAAATGGGGCAATGGGTGACTTGGAGGAGGGATGGGAGGAAGTAAGGGGTGGGTTGGGTTGGGGTTTGGTGAAGGCTAGACATAGAGTGCTACCACATTGGGTGGTTGGGGTTGCAACGGAGGCCGTAGGTTATACTACAAGTGGTGCTCTTGCATCCAGAAATCCATACGGTTCTAGAGGGGAGGTTGCAACATTTTGTGGAAGATTAGATCAACTGCAAGCTTTTCCAAGTATATGGCTTTGAGCCAGATTTTCTATTGGAGCCAATCACACTCAACTATGATACTGTCTCGGTGGGCTTGTATGCCATCCTGTTGTTACCTGTGCATAGATTCAAACTCAAAAGTGCATGGATGCAGTATCAACGTTTGAGAGACAAGGCTTTATACTTGACAAGACGGACCTGAAGCTAGTTAATGCTCACCAACTGTACGTCACTATCTTGATTGGAAGTGGAGGGGTCTTTAGAGGGTGTATCATCAAGGCTAGGATCTCCACCACGTTGATCCTTGCTCGAATCATTAGGATTTGGAGATTCATCTCCTTGATCAGGGAAAAACTCTTTCTTCGCTTTGGCTTGCAAGTAGGAGGCGAGCACTCCTATGGTGTTTTAGTGGGGATATGGGTCTATTGAATCCTAACTATGATAGGGAATGCCAACCTTCTTCATTTCTTAGGCCACCTTGGCTCATTGTTTCTTTGGAATGTGTTGCTAGAGAAGGTCGAATTCTCCCTTACAATATTACTGGCTGCATGTTGCAAGACCTAAATCTGCTCCTTTGCCTTGATGTTTTGTTGCTCCAGTGTTGGGCATCAATGCTCCACCATCATTTTCCACTTTGTATATATGAAACTGATGCCAATGGAGAAGTCAAAGAAGTTCGCCCATCGATCGGAGCCTTTGGTGACATCTTCTTGTCACTCATGGTGGTGTTAAGCTCTTTCATGGCAAGCTCTTCCCTTTCCTTGAAGGTGGAGGCATGGGGTGCTTGGTTGCTATCCTTTGATCCCTAAGTGGCTCATCTACGATGATTTGGAGAGTGGATAGATAAGTTTGAGGTAGAGCCATAAGTTTGAACTTAAAAGAGAGCCAGAAGAAAAGTGTAAGAGAGATGGGGGTGAAACTAGTAGGGGCACTATCGCCTTGCTGTCAATGGATGTGGGAAGTGGTAGCGGGCTAAGGTTGGGGAAAAGGGGTGGATTTGGCATTTGTGTTTGGCTCATCGAGTTTGTCAAGTAGGGGTGGAAGCTTGGAGCAGGAGTCTATCACGGCATCTTGGATTTCTTGTTTAAGATTTTCCTAGTGGTCAAGCCACTCCTTGTCATAATCTAGTTGGAGTTTCTCAATGGTCTCCAAGCTGAGTGGGGTCATGCCATTTGGGGACTCTACTCCCACTATACATGCATGAAGGATGATATTTTCCTTCTCCATATGATGTGGTCTTGTGCGGATGTCATCTGCAAAGGCCAACTATGCCTATTGGAATGCCTCCAACCTTTGCTGATATTCACGAATGGTGATATCCCTTTGCCGGAGCTATTCAAAGAGGGTAGTATTGGCTTGCTTTAGGTGGGTCCACTTAGGTGGTGATATAAAAATTTCAAGAGAAAAATTGCTTCACATGCAACTTAGGTTGTACCTCTATACTTCACTTCTGTGCTAGAGAGAGCAATTGTAGGCTACTTTTTATTACTCCAACCGACCATATTGCTTCCAAGATTGAAAGTATAACCATAGTTGATAGTCTATCATATGCACATCCAACCCAATAAACCTCTTTATATATTGTTAAATCAAGTGACTTTCCAATCTCATAAAACAACCCATAATTAGAAGTATCCTTCACATATCATATAATCCTCCTAACTGCATCCAAGTGAGGCTTCCATGGCTTCTATATAAACTAACTAATTAGCCCCACTAAATAACTGATATCAAGATGAGTAATGGTAAAATAGATCAAGTTACCCACCATCTGCTTATACATTGCAACATTCTCTATCTCACTGCTAATACCAACTCCAAGCTTTACATTCTCATCTAATTGTGCTTCCATGGACTTACAATCCATCATTCCATACTTGATCAACATATCATATACATACTATTTCTATAGGAGCCAAAATCCTAGAGGTGTAGTCACTACCTCAATGCCAAGAAAATATTTCAACTCTCCCAAGTCTTTTACTTTAGACTCCACCCAAACATGGATTTAATTTTAATAATACCATGGTCATCATCTCTAGTAATGATCAAGTCATCTACGTAAATAATCAAGACCGCATACCCTGTCTCAATCCACTTAGTGAACAAACTATGATCTACATTTTCCATTTGAAATCCAAGTTGCTTTAATACAAGCTAATCTGAGCATTCCATGCTCTCGCTACCTGTTTTAACCCATAAAGTACTTTTTTCAGCCTATATACATGATTCACATAATCATGGTGTACATAGGTCTCAAGCTATTCCATATACACTTCCTCGATCAAATCTCCATTCAAAAATACATTTTTGACATCCATCTGCCAAAGCTTCCATCCCTTACATGCTACTAAAGTAATGACAATTCTCATGATTGCCATTTTTGCAACTGGGCTAAAAGTCTCCTCATAATCAAGACCATATTATTGCGTGTACCTTTAGCAACCAACCATGCTTTGTATCTCTACAGAGATCAATCTCCTTTGCATTTCACTTTGTAAACCCATTTACAACCAATGGGTGTTTTTTCTTTAGGAAACCTAGCCAAATCCCAAGTGTCGTTTTTAGCCAATGCAACATATTATTAATCTATAGTTGTGCACCAATTCTCATCACCAACTGCTTCATTGAACTTTGTAGGCTCTTTGTGACCCATCACTTTAGTCATGCAAGCAAATTATCTAATTGAATACCCATTGTAAGTCAACCTATCAATAGGCTTTCTAACTCTCTATGACCTTCTCAACTGCGGTGTACCATATGTGATTCCCTCTAATGGGGTAGTAAATCATTGCTTTGCCTAACTCCAAGTGTAGTAACAAACAATATACCAAGTTCACTATCAAGACTATCATTGTTAGGTGACTCATAACCATAAGTAAATGACCCAGTAACATCTTTAAACATCTTCCCTTTTCATTTATCTAATCTCCATCTCATTGACATATCCATGTCAGTGGACATAGAACCATGACCATTTAAGTGACCTATCCATGGACTAACAGTAGCGGATGTGTCTCCCATAGGCCTATTAACAATGGCACTATCCATAGTGCAAATTTCAGCATAATTATCATCTATTGGACCATAAAAAACAACCACATTTGGACCACTATACCATGAAACCATCTCATCTAACACTACATCCTTGCTAACCAATGTCTCATGGGAAGTTAGATTGTAGCATTTATAGGCTTTTTTTTCTTATGCATAGCCAATAAAGACACACTTAGCAACCTTTGGATCTAACTTTTTCCTCTTCTCATCTGACACATGTACATAGGCAATACATCCAAAGATTTTAAGATGGTTGGTATATGGTTTGTGCCCATATAGTTTCTCATATGATGTAAGATTATGAATACCAGTTGTAGGAGTTTTGTCGAAGACATATACTGTAGTTACAGCTACTTTAGCCCAAATTAGCATGGCTCTTGCAACTTCCATAAGCATCCTAATTTTCCTCTTTGCCACACCATTCTATTGTGGTGTATAACTACATGTAAGCTACCTTTTAATGCCATACTCAGCCAAGTACCTATCAAATTCACAAGAGATATACTCATTGTCTCCATCAAATCTCAAGCATGAGATATAACATCCAAAATCTTTTTTAGAATGTGTTTTCAAATCCTTGAAAACATTTAGCACTTCATCCTTGTGCTTCAAAATATACAGCCAAGTATATTTGCTCCCTATTTGTTGAAATCATTAATAAAAAAGACATAATATCTTTTACCACTGAAGAATGCATTATGCATCAAACCCCAAACATCTAAATGCACCAATTACAATGGTTTAGTACTATTTTTGACAAATAGAAGTTTTGCTTGCTTTCCAAACTAGCAAGCGGAGCATCCATGTCCTAACTCCATTTACTTAAAATTTGGCAGACCAAGTATAATCTCATTTTACTGCATTGTTTTCACCCATTGTATGTTTACATGTCTAATGTACTTATGCTAGCTTTTTATATCTCTAACGACTCTAGTATCACGAGCAAACATGGTAACTTAGGAATAGTACCATCCAAGGTAAACATCATGTCATCCCTTCTACCTTTAGCAATTAGCTTATAGCCATTTCTATACTCTTGACTAAAATAGCCATCTCTATTAAATTTGACTTACAGTTTTTTTGCTTTGCCATTTGTCCAAATGACAATAAATTTTAGTGCTAGATGGTAATGCAATACATCATACAAACTCTTTTTCTTCCCATCATGCATGACTAGTGGTACAACACCTATATGCTTGATGCCATGATGCGTATCATCACTAGTATATACATAGCTTGCAATCATCTCATCAAACTATTCTCCATGCAAGGTCATATGATTTGAGGCACTTGAGTCAATGTACCTCTTTTCATCAGCCTTGCCTTGGCTTACATACCCTTTGATACATGTGTCATAGCAAATAGCATATTTGACTGATCATTAGTGGAATTGCTAGAGGATGCATAGCTACAATGATGTCTACCTGCTTTTTATGACAATCTTTTGCTATATATCTATACTTGCCATACTAATGACAATCTTTGTCTCTATTCAACTAATCATGAGATTGCCAATAACCACCTCTATCTCTAGGTGATTTGCCCATGCCTCAAAAGGATCTTGATCCTCTTTGATTGTAATATCCCCCCTTTTCCTGTAACCATAAGACCCCCTATAAATTAATGAAATTAAAAAAAGTAAAAAAACACTCCCCCCTTTTCATGCCATCAACTGGGAGATGGAGGGGGGCTACTATGGGATGACGGCCGTGATGATGGCACAAAATGGCAGAGGGAGGGGGAGTTGCAATGCCTGACGACTCCAAGTGGGGACAAGATGACGTGGGTGGTAGTGAAGTTGCACCAACTATCCCTTCTCTCCCCGTCCACCATACTCTGCTTGGCGGCTGTCCACCAAGTCGCCCTGATGGGGATAAGGGGGGGGCTCCACGCCACATCATTCCCCCCTCCCAATACCACTATAAAATCCCCCCCTTAGATGAGAGAAGAAGGGCATTTTTTAAAATTATCATTACTCTCCCTTGTTGACAGACTGAAGGGGAGAGAGAGAGAGAGAGAGAGAGAGAGAGAGAGAGAGAGAGAGAGAGAGAGAGAGAGAGAGAGAGAGAGAGAGAGAGAGAGAGAGAGAGAGAGAGAGAGAGGGATTCTTCTTGGAAGCTTTCAAGCTTCCTCTCTTCCCCCCTCTTTGAGAGGGTTCTCACGGCCGTTTTCCCCCACGAGGAGTCAAATCCCTTGTAGCTTGTGTGCGTATCCGCAAAGAAAAGGCCGAACTATACGATGCCTCCCAAGTGAAGTAAGGTCCAATCGAGCGTGAATCCTACATCAACCGATGGAGCTACAGGTCAAGGAACCGTGACACTTGGTAACCAAGTGCATTCCATAAATCTTACTCTGGTAGGAATCTTTAAAAAATGTAGATCGACTACATTAGGTAGGGAGGAGTATCCATGCAAAAATCTATGATAGCTAACCACCAACTAGGTTGTATTATAAAATCATGTTCGGTATTGTGTTTTATTGCACTCTGGCATGTTATAGAATGAACAATTTGCAAACATATTACGCATTGGCACACATTGAAATCAAGGAATTTATTGATTGTGTTTGTAGAGCGTTAGATTTATGCACTAGCATTGGCATGCTTGAGAGGTAAAATAAACTGAAAAATGGGTTATCGGGACGGTAAAGCATAGTCATCATTAGGAAGAAATCATACTTTTGCATCATGAAATTTGCATAATTGGTAAGGTAGGTGTAAAGGCTTGAATCAAGTCCATGATGATCATGAGTTGCCATGAATCGATTAAGTATCTATGGGTTGTTGCAATACCAAGCCGAGTATTAGGCTCATTTTTTTTGCAAGTGCATCGTAGGTTACTAATATACAAATATGCAAGACTGTGCAAGACGATGGCATCCTATAAACCTTTAAAGAGAAGCAACTCGCATTTGCATTAGGCATGATGATTTCATGTTCCTCGCACAAAGAAAAAATACAAATAATTATTTATGATCTACATAAGTGCATTGAAATGAATTCCCAAGAATAGAAGAGCCACATTGCATCATCAACTTAGGAAGGACTCGCATCTCATTTTGCATGGCATCCTCTTGATAGTTTCAGTTACACTACATGCTAGGGATTCATCTTAAAGATAGATATAAGATACGCATATGAATTGCTAAAATTAATTGTCTGAGGCAATCAAAAAATGAAACCCTATATGTTACGTAAGGCTAGGGTTTAATTTGACTTAATTAGGGTTTAATTGTAAACAAGCCAAGCTATTGTTACAAACATAGGATGACCTAGAGACAAGTAAACCACTCATTGGTTTCTATCCTGCAACTCGTCGCGATAAATCCAAAACACCCTTGGATATATCACCTTTAATCATGATACAACTTGATGTCAATACAAGAAAAATCGAGCGTCGTATTCCCAAGACAAGAATCCTAGACTAAAGGCTAGCAAGCTGACTCCACCTTAGCAGATGTCCTGAGCACTCACCTTCACTATTGTTTGTGCTTGTAAATTTACGAACACCGTTTGTGAAAGGATTGTATGACCCCAAACTCACAAGAAATTGAAATAATGAATCAAGTTGAATTCATGGAGGGTGCGCCAAGCCACCCCCAGCTAGCCACCAACCCTAACCAAGGGGTTCTAAACAATCATGACAGGAGCGTGGACCAAACCCGCCATGAGGGTCTCTCCGTGGGATAGTTTGAATGTAGGAGGATGCTTGGATGCTAGGGGGGGACTCTGGTTGTAAATTCCCTGCCTCTGGGTTCTACTCAAATGATCTGTGTGACTCGAGATAGATTCTCAAGGCCCCTAATACTAGTGCAAGGGCAGAATATTGGAAGAAATAAGGTGCATCCTCACGGATTGTGGAAATCGTCCTTTTTGAACAAGACTTGTATCGCAGTTAAAATGCTAATATTACTTTTACTTCCAGTAACCTGTCCGAATTGTTTTCGTGTCAGTGCCATAAGATTACGTGAACGAACCCTATTCCCTAAAAGGGTTTAATTAAAGAAGCTGATTTTAAATGTCACACATAAATGTGGTAGGACCTAATTAGATAACTAAAGAACGCCTATTGAGGGAAGCGGGTGGGCGGAACCCCTGAGGGGTCCATCCTACAAAAGGGTGGTCCCAGAGAACTGGAGGCTTCTAACAAGGTTTTACCAATGACCGACCTTTAGGTAGTGTTAAGTTAGGACCCAATTCATACCGTTTTACGGGACCAGAATGGGACTGTGTCCCAGGGGTAGAGAGGTTGAGCGGCACATCCCTCTCATTTCCCATTCTCTTTGAACCAAGTGTGGCATGGATCTTGTTCGGCTTGGGTATCTCTACATAAAGAAGAATGCCCAAGACCCGATGCTAGAATGTTGTCACAAGAGACCTTGACCGCGAGGAACCCAGATTTGAGGTTGATCCTAGTGGGTTCCGGCCGTGAACATTCCGTTGTGAGGTGAACTCAGGAAACCCTAGGCGATTGGATCATTCCATGGGAGTGCCAGGTAGCGACGCTTAGATCCGTTTCTTGATGGACCACAAAAAAACATGCTTGGACAGCCCTTAGACAAGCATGTTACATTGACCTTGTGTATTTAGATTCTATCAAGCATTTTATTGATTGTATCCATAAGCATTTCAAGTGTCACCATGACCTTGAGAGGCTCCAGGAGCCCTGCTACCTCTAGCTCTTTGACTACAGTAAAAGACAATATCTTTGCTTTAAGAGGTACTCAAACCTGCATTCAAACCAAGTTTGACTTCATCATACAACAAAAATGCAAGTAACTTGTCCCAATCAAGGGGGTCTAATTGTAAAGCAATTCAAAGTAAGTGCAATCATGTCATCATCCTTGACCTCCTTTGATCCGATAGAAGCAAGCTAATTTGCAATGGTTTTAATTTCCATGGTATAAGTGTGTGTGCTTTCTTTCACTTCTTAATATGTTATTAAACTATTGCTTTAGCTTAATTTTGTGTGCATGAGTGACATTGCCATAGTTTTTTATAAGAATCTCCCATGCATCCTTTGGAGTCCAAAAGTTAGTGATTTGCATGGCCATAGCATCTGATATGCATAAGAAAAACCAATGCATAACTTTACTAGCTCTTTCCATCCACTACTTATGAGCTCTCTATTGCTTAGGAATAGGATTTCTACAGGTGGGAAATCTTGGTTTAGCTTCATCTCTAGTACAGAAATTCCAATAACCTCTTCCAATGAAGAAGGTTTTCATTCTAAACTTCCGTAGAGCAAGATTCTTATTGTCAAGCTTCTCCTCCACAATCTGAGTGATATTATTAGTTTCTATTTCATTAGCCATAATGCTACCAGCTCAAGACAATGCAATGTATTTTTAGCTAGGCAATAATGATGCCTTCAAACAGTCTCCATAACCCTATTACAATTTACTAGTTGTAGTTGCAAATATCATCAATTGCTAAAGACATAAACCAAGTGTATTTATCATGGTCGTGTAACCAAGCTCCAAGGTAGCAAATGCAATTCAAATATGTAGCTTAAAAACTCTCATAAACATCTTCATACATGTACATGACACCCAAAGATTCAATTCATCCACTGAAAGTACTCGATTGATATCAAACCACTTTATGGATGATCTATCTAGATGAGTGCCAGCTGTAAACTAAAGTATAACAAAAAAATAACAATGCCCAAATCAACTTAAAAACATCTCAAGACATCACCACAACATCTCAACATCAAAACATGTCCATACAAGCACCAGTAGATGCATATAACTCATGTAAAGATGAAGGAGATGCTTGCCAAGAATAGTAACTAGTGTAAGGCTTGCAATAACCAATAGAAAATTGAGCAAACAATGCTCAAGGCATCGGACATTGCAATAGCATTTGAAGCATGTAAAGAATACATCTACAGTCACTGTCAAGTATAAATCAATATCTTCAGCCCTCAGCCTGTGAGGTATTGTAGCAAAATATCACACCTAGAAGCTCCAATACATCAATGTTCACCATCCATAAGCATTCTTAAGTATTTTCCAAATATTTAATTGATATCTCAAGGAAAAATAAAAGTATTGTCCACTGTAGTAAATAGCTAGTGTACATTGATTTGTGTTGAATATCTCAAAATCCATGCTGAATTTGAAAAATTTTCTTTTGTAAAGGTGTAGAGCATGTTGAAACAATTAGGAGATTGTAGGCCATTTCTCCAAAATCCATTTCTACAACGAGATATGGCTTCTACAAAAAATTGGATTGATGTAGGATTTCATAGACTGAAGGTTTACAGAGTAAAGGTCAAGTCCAGCTCCACAACTTGAGCTCCCATGAAGCCAAGCTTTGATACCATGTTCAAAGAGAGAGGAAGAGACATACAAGAATGGGATCCATGAATAGAGAGTAGTAGGCTCTCTCTTCTTCCATTATTCATTCCTTATGTAACACACAAAAGATTCTAAGTCTAAGTCACACATACAATGTACGCAATAAGGTCATTAACTGACTAGACATATTTGACCTAAGTAAAGTTTGACCGACTCACTATTATGCCACACATGATTGGTAACAACTAGCTATAATTGTACTAAAAATATTCGGTGTCAATACCACTGATGAGCTTGATTTTCAACACCGCAGGCACTCTGGTCTCTCGGAAGGTCAACATTTCCTCATACTATGTCCATGGTGGATTATGTAGTTCTTAGATTTGGTTCATTTGCTTCTGCTACAAATAAGTGGGCATCCAAGAAATCATCATCGATACCTATTGGTGTGTTAAGTTTTTAATTCAATGTATCACTTTGTACTCAAATTTTTGCAGCAATAGAATCCACCTTGCTAAACACCACTAACTACCCTCTCTCTTAACACATTTTTTGTATAGCACAATTTGTTGATATTTTTGATCTTGGACAACTTGTACTATTCAAGATATGTCCTTGTATGTATTTGGATCCATCCAAAGTTCTCACTAAGTTATTAGAACTTAAAATTGGAAATTTAGACTGTTTTGATGGACCAGTTTTGCTTCTCGAAAATCCTATAAAGATCTTGCTTAAGTAACCCATAAGCACATATTCAAAATCGTTGTATGGATGTATTTTCCTTTCTTTTTCTTTTGTGAATCTTTAGTCTTATAACATCTGTCCCCTCTAAACTTGCACATCCTCGGATGGCCACACAGTGTAGTCCCCTCTAAACATCTGTCCCCTCTAAACTTGCACATCCTCGGATGGCCACATAGTGTAGTCCACTTGGTTTAAAAGAACACATATGCATTTCCCAAAGTATCATGCATATAATCATCCTGCCACTGTGATTGAAAATCCAAATGCTTGTCATCCTCATAATCATGTAGCTAATACAACCATCTCCACCCTGATCATAAGGCATTAAGATCTCAGACATCCCAACTAGCATGTATCTCTCTACATCCAATCGTAGCAATGATGGCTCATCAAACCTATGTAGCATCCCAATCCTTATAAATCCTTTTGGATCATATCAAAAGATCAAGTCTAAGTACCATATATCCACGTTCATCCTATTGTATGGAATCCATAGGCCCTCTTGGATCAAATGGTAGAGGTAGCTCATCAAATATATCATACCTTGTAGATCCTTTTGGATCATAAGGTAATTGCAAGGTTTCTAGCATTGCTTCGACAATTTGCTCAAATTCTTGTAATCCATATAGTCCTTTAGTGCATACTTGTCACGTGCCTACCTAACAATTCCTTGGCAGCACGTTTTACTAGTCCATCAGTGAGCTATCCTAGGCAGCTTTGCCCAGCACTCACGAGAATACACAGGGTCTATCGTTTAGGTTTCCCAGAGTCCACCCCGTAATGGAAGGTATTGGCCGTCCCCATGAGGATCAACCTGCAAGCTCAAGATCCTAGTTTGACAACTGAGGTCTTGATGCATTAGGTAGCTCCATCGGAGGTGTCCCACAAGGGCTTCTTGTTTGACCGGAGTGATTGTAGTTACCCTTGGTTCATGGAGTGTAACACTTTTTTCCAGCAAACTAGTTAGGATTCAAGGAACCTTAACGGAGTTCAGGCATAGCTGCCGCACCTTTCCCCTAAGATAATTACTCATCAAGGTTTTAAGACCTAACCCTATGTAAGTCAACGCTCGGATCTACCTAATTTTTCCTAATTAACGTTATGTCCAATCTCTTGAGGGAAGCTCCCAACTTATCGAGACTACCCATCCATAGGACGGATTCGTTAGGGATCTTGCCCACCCGCTTTCCACAAATGGTTTTCTTTAGTTTTCTAATTATCTATCACCTTAAGTTATGACATATGAAAGCAGCTTTGTTAATTAACTCATTATCATAGGTTCCTTCACGTAATTTTATGACATAACACAAAGATAGAGAAAAACAATCTTTTGGCAAAACATATTTATTTATTATTTCACAAAGTTATTTTCAATGCTTTTCCCCTTCTACCTATGTAAAAGATAAAACCTCAGTTCATCGAAAAATCCCTTCTGTCTGTGTAGAAGAAAACAAACCCTCCAAGATTTCTGTCCCTTCACTAGTACTGGGGATGCTAGGATCCCATCCTGATTTGCGTGAGGGTCAGGCAGTTCCTGGGAGCAATCGAGAGATTTATGGCCAGAGCCCCCTAGCACTTTTGCCTCTTCCTACCGTCCTCACCGAGCAACCTCTCGCCGTCAGGGCCAGTCCAAAGCTCCTCGCGGCGGTACAAAACAATTCCCCTTTGAGCAAGCTTTCACGTCTAGCCGTGGGGAAGGCATAGCAAGATCTTTTCTCTTATTATCATGATTATATATTTACAATTAGATCTAATTGCTGCAAGCACAATTAGTCTTTCCTGTGCAACCATCAATGCATGCACAAATAAAAAAAAATAAACATTAGTAAGTGTTTTTAGCATGGGAAGCAGCCCCACCCAAATCTAGGGTTTCTCTTTAAAGGTTTCACCTTAATCTTAGGGTCTTACTTCCTACTTGCAACTCTTTTTCAGGATTCGCAAGCTATTTCGCGAATCTGAAGTATATTTTATCCTTATGAAAAAATTGGTATTTCTGCCCTAAAAGATAATATGGTCATTTATACCTATGGCAAGTAGTTTATGCACTGCCCTTCCCTAACCCGCGCTTAGCAAGATTTCAAATGCCTTTCCAAGTCTGTTTAGACTTTAGAATTTGTATCAAAAAATTCTTATCAATGTCCAATAAGTCCTACAGACTTTCGATATTTATTTAATTTCCTGATACTGATAGTTTCAGGGTTGTCGAGTATTTCATAGTTGTTTTTGCTTCAACATTCTCGATATTTTAGGTAAGGTTCTCGTTGATTCATACTTGGGTCAACTCATGATATTGACACTCGCTAATATATTAACCATTACTATTAATGTTGCGTGTGTTTTTAGCAAGAAAATATTTTTTATTTTATTCTACTCGTATTCTATGGTTTAATCGACAATGTTCAAACTTTCAACATTATCTAGAAATATCAATTTTCATTTAGCTATGTCCTAAGTGCAATGTTGACTGTTTTTCTGAAAACTATATTCTAAGCAATGTAAAAATCATAAGTGCAAATTTTCTTTCATCTTTCAAACATTGAATTATATTACTGTGCACCTAATTTATGCACGTCTAGTATATATGTTCCTATACAATTTTCTATTGATTTAATGCATTGATTATTTCATGATATTATCTAAATGATTTTCTATAAATTATTATAAAACCCATATGCATCTGTTTATCATTAGCAAAATGAAATAGAGATAGTCTCTTTCAAGGAAAAATTATAAAGTATTCCCCTTTCTAACACTGTCTACATTTTTTCAGTTATTATAATAACATGCATCAGTAATGACATAACAATAAATATCACGAAATAAACACTAATTACAATATGTCCCACTCTCTTATGCCATATTTCCAAGTCTTTAACTATGCCAGAGCCATGGGCAAACCCCGGGGGGTCCACCTTATAGGCCCGTAGGTGTAGCACGTGCACTCAACAGGAGGGGGTTTAATATCAGTTTCACCTACAGATTTAAAATGAAAGAAGGGGGTTAAATATTGTATACTGAGAAATTAAAATAAGGGGTATTTTTATCCATAAATCTTCAGAACTAGGTTGTTAGTACACACACACACACACACACACACACACACACACACACACACACACACACACACACACACACACACACACACACACACACACACACACACACACACACACACACACACACACACACACACACACACACACACACACACACACACACACACACACACACACACACACACACACACACACACACACGCACTACAAGGTATTATGGATATACTGACACGGCCTATCGACGCAAAAATCGGTATATGCCTCGGTATAAGTCTTTCTATACGTCTCGGTATGTGCGTCGGTATATATATTCTCCTAATAGTTGATTTGCATGTTCATTTCAAGGAGGTTTCGAGAGATCAATGCTTGCAACCATTCGTGTGAAATAAATGTGCAAGCATCGCTAATACACAATGTTACAGATGCTCCTATGCTTACTAACAATGTCATTTTGCGTTTTTTTTTGGGTATCTTATTTGTACACATTTGTCATCCTTTTTTTGAGGTTTTGCTACATTTCATTTGTGGTAGCATGATGTGAAGCACGTAGAAGTGAAAGACGAAAGCTATCTTCATCGGTATTCCTCGCTCTCCTTCAATCCAGCAGCAACACAGGTATGTGAGGAAAATTTCTTTTCCCCTGATTCTTTCGCTTCGTAATTTGTAAACTAATCAACAGGTTTGCAGAGCGGCATCAAGGTATTTGCCTGTTTTCGTATGATCGAGGTCGGCATTTGCCATGCGTGCCTCGCACCTGGAATAGAAACTTCTCACGATAGACATGTCTAGTAGCACTGCTGCCGTTGCAGCCAAGAAAGGCGTGGGAATCCTTGTCAGTGCCACCCGGAGCGGCCTCTCTGCTCTATCTTCTCGGGGTCCTCAGCATCATCACCATGTTGCCAAACCATAAAATCATTCTGGAAGCGCACAGACGGGATGTTGCATTGAAGTGTGAAAAAATGGTTGTGTAGATGCTAGCTAATATCAATGCAAGCTTTGGGCTACTAAATCTACCGGATCGTCTCGCAACTCCACGGAACTCATTGTGAGCATATCTCTCTTGTTTTATGCTGCGTTTCTATTTAACATACCCTAAAGTTAACACGCAGGGCCAAAGTTATACAGGATATCCCATGCATTTTAGATATGACTTTAAACTTGCATATGTATATTTAATCCATTGACCAAGCGAAACAGAATTTTTATTGATCGTAAACCAGAAATTTCCCTAACTGAGCCCCAGAAGTTGAAACGAAGAAATGAATAAGCGTGCCAGTTTGTTTGGTTGATTTATTGTTTTGGGACTGGACCGCGCTCGAGAGAATAGTGCAGTACTGTGGTTGAAGTGTCAGTACTACTTTTGGTGGGGCTAGTGATTTGGACTTTCTGAAACTTTCCTTGAAAGAATAATTTTTAGCAGCCTGTTTTGTAGAGCTGTTGGTTTCTTAGGGATTTCTTGTTCAGATCTGTACTGTGCATATGGATGCAAGATAATAAGCGTCCAGCCAGCAATGTGACTAGTATGTTGGATTTCTAATTCTTGATGATATGTTGGATTTCTAATTCTTGATGATATGGTGTACTGCTCGTGTTTGATGATATGCTGAATTGCTCTCTCGCTTTTTAATGCTCTGGTTTAATACCACTTGCATGATATGTTGGACCTCTACTTCTTGATGGTATGCTGCTGAACTGTGCATGTTTGCAGTAGTCCCCAACATCTGGTAAAGAAGTTTCCAATTCCTGAGAAAGAGCAGAGCTGGATTACATTCACCCTGCCATTCACCCGTCATAGCTTTGATTCCCATCTTGGCTGGTGGCAACGATCTCTGCATCCCCCGCATCTACTTCATGACCTCTTGAAAAGCTGGTAATCTTTGATTCTAACTTGCACATATTATTTAGGTTCCAGTTTTCCAATTCCCATCATTAGTGTGTGTGAAATAGAGAGATTGAGAGAGAGAGAGAAAAAGAGAGAATAGTTTGTGTGTCAATGTCTTTTTTGTTTTTTTTTTTACTCTTCCTTCCTCATTCTCTCTTGTATGGTTGTTTTGATTAGAGATCTGATCATTCATGTCTCTTGTATGGTTATTTTGATTAGAGATCTGATCATTCATGGCATCAAAGACTCACATAAAGGTGTGTGATCATGGGAGTAACGAGAAGAAGGTGCTGGGCTACGTCAGAGTGATGGCAGATTGCACTTATAGTGATATACGTCAAGAGATCATCCAAGATGGCATTGTAAGTGAATCATTCGAGTTTGTTATTGAAGATGAAGACTGTGATGGAGTATGCATATTGAATGCATTACAAGAGGAGCGTTGGAAAATTGAGAATAGCAAGCGAGTTGGCATAAAGAGGTTATCAACCACGGTGGATGATGGAGGGTCCTCAAAGCGTGTTTGTAGAAGCTTAAATGCTTCCATGGAAGCTACTGCTATGGATGGGATGGAAGAGGGCGATCAAATAAGGGAAGCGGGTGATCATGGTGGGAGAGTCAACATGCTCAAGAGTGTTTTAGTAACACAAGAAGCGCTCAAAATTTGGGAGCTCCAATGTGAGAAGGTCCGGAAGAAGTTGAGTGAGAGAAAGCCATCTAGAGATGATAAATTTCAGCTCATCACGGAAGATGTCAATGACCAACCTTTGATTCGAGTGTGGTGCAATGAATGTGGGAGTGCTTATGGATCGGGAGTGACTAGTGGCAAGCAATCCGCATACTCATGCTTGTCAAACTTCATGATATTTCACATTCTAGATGGTCAAGCACATAAAAAACGATACTTATCTAACCGAAGTTTGAGGTTTGATGCATTTTCTACTCATGGTTCTCATGGAAGTACTCCAAAAGACGAGAATGATTCTGATGATGCAATAATAATCTTGGCAGCTATTGAGGAGATGAATAATTTCAATAGAACTCATGAAGGTAAGAATCAACTTCTTGTTTTATGTTGTAAATTGTAATATTTTTTTGTAAAAGATATTTGTTGAATCATGTAAGACAATTCTTAGTCCCTTATTTTGGTTCCTTTTTTAAGGATTTTTGCTTGTGCATATCAGATTCAATTGTCAGCTACGTTTCTAAACTCTTATCAAAATTTTGTATCCTCATGTAGGGGCTGATTTTCAGTTGGTTGAAGCAACTTTACATGACTACAAAGATAAAAATAGTGTCAAAGTTTTGTGCAAATATGATGGGAAGTGGCTGCACCTATGTCCTCGAGGTTCAGATTTGCAGACCATCCTAACACAACATATCAATGCAAAATCTCACATCAATGCATGGAGCAAGAAGACCACAATAAAGCAATCATCTTCTCTCTTCACAGGAGCTAGTGGGCAACCTAAAAAGAATTTTGAAAAGGATCCATGTCAACAAACTTTGGGTGCATTCCTCGTATCAACCAAAGAGCATGCGGAGGTGGCTTCCATCCATGCAGGTGATTCAAGCTCTCATTTATTAAATCTGTGTTGGGGATTATGGCAGTGTAAACTTGATGTTAATGGTAGTGAGGTTGATATAAAACCTTTTCTCCAAGACCTAAAGATGGGTGAAGAGTGGTTTTGTGAGCCACATACAAAAGCTACTTTATATGATGGGGATGTTGAATACAGGATAGATGGATGCTTTAGGCATGTGTGCTGTCTTCGGATCTCAAGAATTGGAATTCCGTTTGAAAGTTTCACATGCGAGTATTGTAAGAAAATTCCATCTTGCGCTGATTTTCGTGGCAGAGTGTATCGGGAGGGTAGTGCAATTGAGAAAAGAGGAGAGAGGCAAACAGGTCGAGGAAGGCGATTGGATTACCTTTCTGGTGCAGAGCTTAAAAGCGTTGTAGTTGAGACAAAGAAAAACTTGCGAGAGGCCAAGAGAAAACTATGGTGGTTGAAGGCAAAGTTTGTGGTGCTTTCAGTGAGAATCAGGTCTTTAAAAGAAGCAAACTATGAGGCTATTAATAGGAAGGATGTGCAACGTTTTTGCAATAACATTATTGAGGCTCATAGGCAAGGAAAGTTTGGTGGCAAATTAGCTTTATGGGCTTTTCTTCAAGACATTGCAAATAATGCATTAAGATCGAAAAAGGGGCAAAGATATGCAGAATCCTCAAAGACCATTTTTGAGGTTGCAAAGCTATGGGGTGGGCCGCGCTTGCATGATTTTCTAAGTGTAAACCTTGGAGGGCCATCTTTGTCAACCATAAGGAGGCAAGGAAGAAAGGCAACTCAATTTCAATCCGGAGAGCATGAGTATATCGTTGATATGGTTGGAAAGATATACAAGGATGTAAAGTCCAAACATGGAATAGCATCACGGGTGCCATTCATTATTGTTGAAGATGAAACAACCATCAAGCGTCGCATCAGGTAAAAACTTAGTTGAATTTCTCTTCGCTTCAGTTTTAAAATTTATTTATGTAACAAGTCCATGGAAATAAAGATGTTAAAGTGGAGCTTCATGTTTTTGCAGATGGAATGCGAAGGATGACACTCTAATTGGGTTTTGTGGAAAAAAGGGAGAGGATCATCAATGCTCCTCAAATGATGTTATCATTGTTGGAGATGGAGCACAAGGATATGAGACAATAGTGGATGCCTTCCAAAATCACGTAGTGGGACATTATGCAAGACTGCTCATTGTCAACCCGCTTCATGAGAGTCTTCCACGGTTAGCTCTTGTTGTGCATTGCACTTGTAATCGCTTTGATAGCGATTTCATCAAAGCTCAATGGAGTCTTGTGGAGAAAATGTGGAATGCAAAATGGAAGGATTGCCTAGGGCCAATAATTGGACATGCTTCAGATGGTGATAGTAGACGTCGCAAGCTTATGCTTGAAGACTATTTAGGAAAAAGTGATAGAAAGTTTGGTATCAAATGGGATGGATGGAAACTCAAAGGCAGAATCATAGGAGACAATGTGTATGGACTACATGATCAAGATTTTGTGCATTGTGGAAAGAAGCTTGTGAACCCTCTTGATAGTCCTATTCGACAACTAGCGATTGGACAAGTTTGGATTACACTCAATCATGTTGCTTTGGTCTATAATCATTTCTCTATCGATCAACACAAGTTACGAGTAGAAGATATACAACGAAACGATCGGCAAAATTGGAGAGCAGCCCAAGTGATTGTCTCTAGACAAGTTCAAAAATGTATGATAGAAATGCAAAAAAAAGAGAGGAGCATGCAAGGGACTGGGGCATATTTGCAGGTTGTTGCTGATTATATAGACATTTTTTTGTCTCCACATTTAGACTTGAGAGAGCGTGTGGTGCTTGCTAGTAAAGTGGTCTTCTTCTTCAAGTTGTGGAGATTATGGATTCATCATCATTCTACATACACTCTTAAGAAAAACTTCATTAGCAAAGAGGCTTACACAGATACCCAGCTTTCTTGTCATTTTGTGGTTCTACTTATAAAGATGTTTCGGGATTTCTTCCCAAATCTCAAGTGTCCTTTACATCTCATAGGATCGGATGCAGCAGAAATTTATTTCAGCAAGATTGGAGGTATGGTTGGGCAAGAAAGAGCATTTGATTTTGGAGATGTTTTGCATTGTGTTGGAAGCTTGAACAAGATTACCGTGCATGAATGTAAATCAAATGGGGTGATTTTTTCAAGGGCACATAAGAAACAAGAACACATATGGAAGGATTTGAACAAGCATGAAGGCATTTTGGAAGCAGATCTTGGGAATTACGAGAGCGTTTCCTCTGATGAAAAGTTGATAGATGCATTGAAAGAGGGATTGAAGCGGGCACAAGATCTTTGTGAGTCATTGGGGATCAAACCTAGCACAATCGAAGGAGTTGAATGGTGGACAGAGCCTTGGATAGATACACAATCAATGTGGTCAAAGATAGATGCTGAAATGGGTGACGCCGATGAGCACGATGACTTTGTGGAGCCTTGCGGTGAAGATAGGCCCATTGAAGGCAGCGACGGAGATGACGAGGTCATTGCTCTGAGGGAGATTCGACATGAGGTGGATGGGATTCTAGATGAGGCAAGCATTGAGGATGAAAACAAGACTATCTCGCCCGTGGTGGAGGTTGACAAGAAATTCATCTTCAAGTCTACTTTGGTGAGTCAACTCAATGGAAACCCAACACTATCAAAAGATAGGTTGACAAGGGTAAGACAAGGAGTGTATTTCAGCAATGAAGGAAAATTAGCATCAACAACCAATGGAAATTTCTTTGGAATAGGGTCAGATTGTGCTGTTTATTTCTACGATGACACATGTGGAAACAGAGACACAAATTTCAAGAGAAATGGAAAAGCCACAAAATTGAAGAAGATGCAAACTCTTCATAGTACATGGTATCTTGGAAGAGTCCAAAAGATGCGAAAGAAGGTAGGTGGCAGGTATGTAGATTACAAGCGAGGTCTTGACTTGGTAGATCGACCACAAGGGATGGAGGTTCAGCTTGGTTGGTATCAGAAGGTGAAAGGACACCATACATACTCTTATAATGTGACAGACTTAAACATGGTTGATATTGAGTCAATTATTGCATTGGCACATTTAACATACAATGAGGCTACTGATAGATATGTTCTTGATCAAAATGATTATCGAATCTTTAACGATTTCTTGAAGTCTGCTGGTTAGATGTTTATTTAAATCATGTAAGTATGGAACCATTTGGTTGTAATTTGTGTTTTAGTCATGTTATAACACAGGTGACCTTATTCTTTCCATTTTCATATGATTGCAGGCAACGAATCCTCCACCTTGCAAAGTGGGGAGGAGTTGGAATGACATGAGTTGGACTTTTGTGGGACTGAAGTGTTTTTTGGGAAGGAGTTGGAATGACATAAGCTGAATTTTTGTGGGACTCAAGTGTTTTTTGTGGGATTGAAGTGTTTTTTTGTGGAATGACATGAGCTGAATGACATCCACTATATGTTTTTTGGGAGAGCAGGTAAATTCCAACCATTGTCTCTTGGAAGAACGGGGTTTATCTCGTATAGTACTCTAGTTTTATAGTAGCCCAAATTCAGATTAGTTTCACGTAGCAATTGATTGTGTTATTGATATTTGCAGTACAGGTTCGTAGCAGCATGTATTAAGGCCTTTAGCGATTAAGGCCTTCGACGGTTGAATTAATGGGCATGTACATAATATTTTGCTAGCAGCTCTCAAGGACCTTTTGGTTTGGCCAAGTCGGGCAGTTATACCAGTCTTTCCAGGTGATTACAGGTATAAATGAATTACCCTCCTTCAAGCACCTGTAACGGGTGGGATCGGTAAGAGGAACTCCAGCAGTCAAAAGCTTGGACTTAGGGTCCATAGGGCATGAGATAGGCCGACACTCAGCCATATCAAACTCCGAAAGAAGCTCGGAGATGTACCTGTGCTGCGAGATAAAAATGCCCTGTGCCATCTGATAGATCTCCAGACCTAGAAAGAAGTGAAGGATCCCTAGATCCGTCATGTCAAACTCCTGCTGTAGAATGGACCGTGTATGCTCCACCTGCTGAGTGTCGCTCCCTGTAATAATAAGATCATCCACATACAAGATGAGGAACACCGAAAGAGAATCCACAACCCTTAAGTAGAGGTTGGGATCATAAGCGGAGCGCGCAAAGCCACTCTATAGAAAGAAGCGGTCAATCCGCTGGTACCAAGCACGAGGAGCCTGCTTTAGGCCATAAAGAGCCTTCCGCAGCCTGTAGACATGATCCTCCTTCCCCTGCACAAGAAAACCAGGAGGCTGTGAAACATAAATCTCCTCCTCAAGAACGCCATTCAGAAAAGCAGACTTGACGTCCATCTGATAGACAGGCCAACGGTGATGAGCAGCAAGAGCCAAAAGCACTCGGATGGTGGACATCCTAGCTGTAGGAGCAAAAGTCTCAAAGTAATCCAACCCTGCACGCTGGGCAAAACCCTTGGCAACAAGCCTAGCTTTATGCTTGTCCAAGGAGCCATCTGCAAGATATTTGGTCTTAAAAACCCATTTCACACCAATCACCTTCCGTTTCGCGGGACGCGGAACAAGCTCCCACGTATGGTTTCGCTCGATGGAGTCGAGCTCGGCCTGCATAGCCTGTCTTCCTTCGGAAAGGAAGGGAGAATCGGCACCTGGATAGAGGGAATCAAGGAAGGCATCCGCACAGTTGATGCAGTCTTCACTGAAGAAACCTTCGCAGTAGATGGAACCCTCTGAGATGCATGGACTGAAGAAGGACGAGTGCGAGGAGGGTCATCCCGTTGTCGAACTTCACGATAGTCCCGCCTCCGCTCAGAGGAATGATGAGAAAGAAGCTCATCCTCTGAGTCTTCAAAGCCTGAAAACTGGTAAGACATCTTCCAATCTGCAAAATACCAAAGAAAGTTGTGCCGCTGACGAAATAGGACCAACAGTGTGGTCACCAACCACCAAGATGCAGGCTGAAAGTGCCTACAGCCACCTGGATCTGCAAAACGCAAATAGATCTGATGGCGAACACCAGAAACGAGACCACCAGCACCGGGAACTTGCCCAGACAGAGGTCGCCTGCAGGATAGGAGCAGACAGGGTAGAAGCGACCTGCAAAACAGCAAAACGCAGCTGTAGGAGGGTCGCCCTGCAGCAGAGGAGGTCGCCTGGCAGCAAACGCAGGGTTTCTGCGTCACTGGATGACGTGGCAGCCCCTGTGTACAGCAAACGCAGGCTGTACAGCCTTCTGATGCAGTCGCCTGGCTGGAATAGACCTGTTGGCAGCCTCCTGAAGGAATCGCCTGGCTGTTGTGGGACTGTGGATAGCAGCAGTAAGGTATTTCTCTCGTCCTCCGTGCTCTCAATCAGGCGATGATACCATGTGAGAGTGCGCAGCGAAAGAAGAACATGAACACAGAGGAGAGGAGAGAGGAAGCAGAGAATGAAGGAAGAAAGTCTGCACTGACTGAGATGAATGCTGAATACACTCGAATGGACAGAACAGTCCCTGCACGCAGCCCGGAGCGTCAGTGAGGGAACCAGGACAGACTGGAAGCAGAGGCAGCACCAATGCCGGAGACGGAGACGGAGGGAGCAGTGCTGAACCTGCAGAGCATGAATGAGATGAATGCTGGACTGACTGGGGGGGCAGCTATAAATAGCCCCCAGCCAGAAAACTGGCCGACCTGGCCAGATTTGGTCCGACTGGCCAGATCTGGTCCGACTGGCCAGATCTGGTCCGACTGGCCAGTTCTGGTCCGACTGGCCAGTTCTGGTCCGACTGACCAGAACTGGTCCGACTGCCCAAAATAATGGGCAGTCACCCCAAAAACAGCCCAGATCTGGGCTGTAAAATGCCCAGGGCTACATGCTGACTAAAGCAGACTGAAAACACACTGACAGAGCTCCTCTGTCTCCTGTCAGACTCTGACAGGAGCTCACAACCAGGATATGACAGACTGAGACTAAATAAGAGCAGGCTAACAGATTCGACCCCTATGTGATCTAGCAGTTGTTTGCAAGTCACTGTGAAATTTTATATCACTATCAAGGTCTCCTTTTGTAACACAAGAGCAGGTGGTCTCCTGCATGGCTTGCCGAAGTTACAGAGTAAGCTGCCAAATCCAACCAAAGAGGCTGATGGAGGAGTATCTTGGAGTCCCTCACAAGTGTATGATAACTGTGATACAAGAGGGAGTTGTTCTGCTATAAATGAAGCTGTAGTTTCACAATGTACAAGCCCAATGCCACTGCCTGATGAGCTTGCAGCAGTAAGCCCAATGAGACCGCCGCAAGGGTACCCAAGCAAAGGTCTTTCACAAAGAGCTTCTCCTAGAAGGTGGTCTGCCTCTCCTTTAAAAAAGGTTCAAGTTGGTCGATTTGGGAGCCGGCGGGCCGGGTCGGTCGTGATTCGCAGTATCAATTACTTTTCTGAACGCCAGAGTAAAGAGAGACACCATGTTATGGACACCAGTAGTAGCAGCGATGGTGAAGAAAAGGCTAAGAGCTGTACTCTAGATGAGCCAAACTAAGACTGATGGAGGAAACTCTAGAGCGTAGAAAAGCGGAGATGGATGCCCAAACAGCCAAGCTCAATGACAAAGCTCATGCCAAGGCTCGTGCTGCCAAGCTGCTTGCCCTTTAGGCCAACTTGAGGGATATGCAAAGACTCCAGGTAAAGATCTGGCTGAATTTGTTTTGTCATGAGATTTTGTCCATAGATTCTAATGTGTTATGAATATTTGACATCTGTTGGCAGGAGGATGGAATGGTTGGGCATGGCAATCTTCAACCATTGTTGACAAAGGATTACTCGAGGTCTGATAGTAGTCCTCCCTCTCCTCCCTTAACACCCCGAGTGGTGAAAGAGCAGGCATTGACACCAAAAGCTCATAGGGCAAAGAAGGCGGTGTATGCATCTCAAAAGAACTCAAGCACTCCTGGGAGCTCCAGACGAATAGTTTCCATCTCCCCTAAAACCACTCCTTGAGGAACTCTGGGGTAAGCCATTGGTCCAGAGGACCCCTAGTTCCTCAAATGCCCCTGAGAACTCTCTTTCCTCCTTGGTTCCTTGCTTTTCAGACCCGAAGAATGAAAACATGAAACCATCTCCAGGGAAGTTGTCGGGCTCTGCGATAGTGCTTTCTAAGGATGCTGGGATTCCTGCTCAGCATCCAGGAGCAAGCAAGGCTTTACAATCAGGACCAAATGGCAGTGTACCCAAAAGAAGTTCAAGGGTAGAGAAGAAGACCCGACCAAGGCAAACCAGGCAGAGTTTTGTGACAGGTGAATTAACAGATCCATCTCCTATGCCTGAAGGGGAGGTCTCCCTCTCCCTCTTGAGCACTGAAACTGACATAAAAGTGGAGGCTCCTATCATGAGCAAGATAAGGCAAAGTTCTGTTGCTCCTATTCAGGAAATGAAGCCCTTTTTGCGCAAAGGGTCTGGCATTGGACCTGGTAATGAAATGCATGCATCACCCAAGAAGAAACAATAACCGGAAGTGGACACCCTTGTGTCATAATCTCCTGCCCAGTCTGAATCACTGTAGCCCTGCAAGCATGAAGCATCCCCCCTGGGGTAAAACAATCCAAGATGCATAGTACCCTGGAGATATCTAAATATTCTCTTCACAGCCTGCCAATGTTTTGTGCCTGGACAGTGCATAAATCTGCTCAATACGGATACCCCATACTGTATGTCTGGCCGAGTGTTGCATAAATACAGTAATGATCCAACAGCCTGCTTATATACAGTGGCATCAAAAAGTTCTCCTGCATCCTCAAGACTCAACTTTACACCTGATTCCACGGGAGTGGCAACCGGTTTGCAATCCTGAAAGGAAAACTTCTGTAGCAATTTCTGAATATACATAGATTGCTGCAAATATATGCCCCCTGATGTCTGCATAAACTGTATACCCAAATAGTAATACAACGGACCAAGATCTGACATTTCAAAGCGGTGCTGTAATTCAGCTTTAAAAGCTGCAATATGCACTTTCTGTGGCCCCGTGAGCAGCATGTCATCAACATATAGAACTAAAATCAGAAACATATCCTCTGCACTCTTGACATATAGAGTGCTCTCAGCTGAACTCTTCAGAAAGCCTTGGGAAGCCAAGTAAGAATCAATCTTCTCATACCATGCTCTAGGGGACTGTTTCAACCCATATAGAGCCTTCTGCAATCTGCAAACTTTGGCTTCCTGCCCCCTAACTCTAAAGCCAGTGGGCTGCTGTACATAAACTTCCTCATGGATATCACCATTCAGGAAAGCTGTAGTAATGTCCAACTGATGGATAGTCCATCCAAACTGACCAGCCAAGGCAATCATGCATCTGACTGTGGTCATGCGAGACGTGGGTGCAAATGTCTCATCATAATCTATGCCCTTCTCCTGAGCATACCCTTTTGCAACCAAACGGGCTTTGTAGCATGACACTGTGCCATCTGCATTCCGTTTGATTTGATACACCCACTTAACCCCTATGGCCTTCTTACCTAGAGGCAAGTCTGTCAGATACCATGTCTCATTCTTCATGATGCTATCATATTCTGATTGCATGGCCTGCATCCAATTTGGGTCTTCTGCTGCCTCCTCAAAAGAGACAGGCTCATCCACCTGAGTGGGTTCATCCTCACTGTATGTGCCCTCACATGCATGATAATCAATACTCATCCCATGAGCACAGCGGGATCTTGTCCTGGTAGGCAAAGGAACATCAATGTGGCTGTCCCGCAATGTATCTAGCAACCACCTAGGCACCCGTCTGGACACTTCAGGGACTGCCATGTGCTCGGATGATGGCTGTGGCAAATCAGCCTGTGACTGTACTAAATCATGAGCTGCACCAGTAGGATCAATAACATTTGTTGCTGGCTGTATACCAGCTGTACCGAGCTGATTTTGGGGCTGAATTGCATCTGCTACAGGCCCCACAATGTCAACAACCCGTGGTAAATTTGTGGCTGCACTTCTTCCCTCCTGGGGCAGGAGCAATTCGAAGACATGATGACTGTAAATTTCTGGTTGCCTACGGAGCGTAGACCAATCAAAATTCTGCTCCTCTGCAAATGTAACATCTCTGTTGGTTAGAATCTTCTGTGTACCAGGATGGTACAGCCGATAGCCCTTGCTTTCACTGCTATAACCAACAAAAATGCATCTTACAGCCTTGTCATCCAACTTACCCCTCTGATGCTGTGGCACTAAGGCATAACTCAAGCATCCAAAAACCTTGAAGCCTTTGACAGTAGGCTTCCTTCCGGTCCACATCTCAAATGGAGTCCTCTCATACTTCTGCAAAGCTTTCTTTGGGCACCTATTCAGCACATAATTGCTGCACTGCAGTGCTTCCATCCAAAATTTGTTAGGGAGGCCCTTCCCCTTAAGCATGCATCTGGCCATTTCCATCACAGTACGGTTGAACCTTTCAGCTTTACCATTCTGCTGGGGTGTGTATGGCACAGTGCACTGATGGGCAATACCCTTGCTTGCCAAGAAAGCATGAAAAGTATGAGACATGTATTCCCCCCCTCGATCGGTACGAAGGGTGGCAACCTTTTCCTGTGTAAGATTCTCCTGCAACAAAATAAAGTCTTTGAACCATGCTTCCACCTCCGATTTATGCCTCAGTCCATAAACCCAAGAGTAGCATGTAAAATCATCAATGAATGTAACAGTATGCACAGCCACCTATGGACTTGGTCCTCATAGGACCGCAAACATCTGAATGAATGAGCTGCAATTTCCTGGCAGCCCCATATGTGGACAACTTAGGCACTGGGGTCCTGTGCATTTTGCCCAATATGCATCCCTCGCACACATGACGAGAGGGTAACTGTATGGGTAAATAAAGTCTTTGAACCGTGCTTCCACCTCCGATTTATGCCTCAGTCCATAAACCCAAGAGTAGCATGTAAAATCATCAATGAATGTAACGAAGTATGCACATCCACCTATGGACTTGGTCCTCATAGGACCGCAAACATCTGAATGAACGAGCTGCAATTTCCTGGCAGCCCCATATGTGGACAACTTAGGCACTGGGGTCCTGTGCATTTTGCCCAATATGCATCCCTCGCACACATGACGAGAGGGTAACTGTATGGGTGGCATGTCCTCCACCATAGAATGTGCCTGCAATCTCTGTAAACCCCTGAAGTGTAGGTGGCCCATCCTGGCATGCCACAGCTCAGCAATGGCCAACTGATCACTAGTAATCACAGCACAAGCATCATGTACTCCAGCCCTGTAGTGATCCAATCTATACAACCCACGACATAAAGTACCTGTTGCAACAATGCAACCCTCATCAGAAAGGTCATGCACTGTGCATTTCCTTCCAGAAAATGTCACCTCAAGTCCTCCCATGGCAATAGCAGGGACGGAAAGGAGATTCTTCTGGATTCCTGGAACATAAAGTACATCTGTGAGTGTAAAAGATCCACCTTGTGTGGCTGTAAGTACAATCTTGCCAACTCCTTGTATAGCATAAGCGGAGTTATTGGCACATGTAACTGTACCTCTCTCGGAGGTAGCATCAAAAACTGAAAATAAATTCCTCTGTGAGGTAATGTGCTTACTAGCACCTGAGTCAAAATACCAATCCTCCTGAGAGGTCACAGAGAGGCATGATTCATCTGTAGTGTGCATAGAAGGGTTGTACGAGCATGATACTGTACAAGCCCACTCATCATCAAAGTCCTCGTCTCCATGCGAGACAATGGACAGATTGGCTGTCTCCTTCTTCTCTGCACTAGATGCATCTGCCTGTGCTACATTTGCTTCCTTCTTTGTGCCCTTTTCCTTCTCTTTTGCAATTCTTTTCTGGCATTCACCAATATAGTGACCCGGTTTCCTGCAATAATGACATTTCCCCTTTTTCTTGGGCTGATTTTCATCTTTTTCCCCACTGACAGTTGGCTGGTTGGCTACTGTTTTTGGTTTATATGCAGCCCCAGACACAGCTTTACCCTTGCCCTTTTGACTTGCCATGAAGGCTTGATCACCCTGCTGAAGTATGCTCCTGTTTTCTCTTGACTGTTCCTCCTGCAATAGTATCTGCACTAGGTTGTCAAAGCGAAAGGAATCAGGATTCCCTTGCATGATTAACCTCAATGTAGAAGCAAGAGCCTGATAAGACTCAGGAATACCATTCAACATTACAGTGACCATAGACCCATCTGTCATGTCTTCCCCTAAGGAAATCAACTGCTCACGCAAGTCCTTAAGCTTGGTAATGAAGCTATCCATAGTCTCTCCTTCATGCATCACTAAATGATCAAGCTGCCTTTTAAGATAGGCTACCATGGCTTCATTGCGTACCTGATAAAGGTTAGCCAGGGTGTCCCATGCCTCCTTAGTGGACTTACAAGACCGTATGTGAGGTATAAGCGCAACTTTGACCGACAATGCTATCATAGCATGTGCTTTAGCATCCCTCTCATCCCACTTCTGCTGTGCATCTGTGGTGGGAGCTGGGGGTGGAGCTGGAATACCTCTTCTGCCAGTGGTACTAGTGGAGTCCTCATCCATGTCAGAGGTCACACGAGAGCCAGGACGAGGTTCTGAACCCTCCACAATCTTGCTAAACCCGTGTGCCACTAGTATGTGATTCATCATATATGACCACAGTGGGTAGTTGGAGCTCCCATCAAGCTTGTTCTCAACAGAGAGCAAATCCAACACACCATCCTTGCCCATTGCGTAGGGTGTATTGCACAAGAATCACCTGAAAGAAAAATAAAAGGAAAATCCCAAAACAAAATATCTCTTCCGAGATTTAGACACAATCACTTGCTTTACTCTGTCCCACTGCATAAGGGCAATGTCAATGCATACAAATCTGTCCCAAAACTGTAATCCCTTCTCAGTGTTCAAATTGAGAGCATAGCATCCACACACACTGTCACACAGTGTTCCTGTTCTGCTGCACCACAATAAAGCATAAAATCCCCCAATTTCTCACTCAATTCCTGAGTGGATAAGCACAATCTTGTTGTACCAAGTGTAAACAAGGCATACACACAAGAAATGTCGAAAAGCCCCTTGATTGGAAGGGTAAATCTGATCACAATTGTTGTGTACATGCTGCCCAATGCATAAAATCAGCTACAGCAACACCCTGGTGGCAAAAGCCCCAATTTTTCACACTTGTATCGGTCCTCGGGAGAACCCACAAGTCACGGGAGAGCTGGTAACAGCAAATACAGTCGTTTTCACAAACCCACAGGTTGTTAATCACTGCTGCGCTGCAAATACAAGCTGGAACAGATCAAAATTGAACTGTTTATTGCTTCTGGAAGCTGTTTTCAGCAGTGCGCTCAATCGAAAGTGATACTGGGTTGATTTAATGACTGAATCAAGTGTCGACACAGCATGTACAGGTCTGTACAGCCCTGTTAATGAGGCGCGATGTGGCGAAACAGCTCCTGGAGCTATTTTCCCTGTCGATTTGACCTGAACAGGCTGAGAATGACCTCGAAACTGTTCTAAAACTGTGCGCGCCTGAGCTTATCAGCTTGTAGGCTGTCTTGAGCATGTGTATGAGGCTGTAGAAGCTTTCAAAGACCCTCGACAGGGGGCGACTGCAGGTCTAGAACTGAGCGCGACCACACGTGTGAGAGTCTGGTGCTGATTCCCGCGACCAAATCGAAGGTACAACCTCCCATATGCTGAAAAGAGTGGCGGCGGCCTGTTTTGCAGCATTTCCTGTCAATTCCAGAATGTCTTGAGTCGATATGAAGCTCACGAGCTGAGGGTACGCGATGGGATGCTCACGGGAGTGATGGGATGGCTCTGATACCAAATGAAGAAGCAAGAAAGTACACACAGAGTGAGGGAAGCAAGGGTGAGCTAAAGTTACGTGACGGGAAAAAAGTATATTATCAAAAAGATACACCTCAATCATAAGCACACAACCCTAGATTAGGGATTTGTGCATAATAGGCACTAGTGCTAAGCACTGCGCTTGCTAAGCATAAAAAGCCTAGAACTAGCCTAATAATACTGCCCCTAGCCTCCTGATGAGGTCACATGGGCTATTATTAGCCTGGGGGAAAAAACCTCCCTTAGGGGGAGTAAAAAGTGCCCCGAGCCACCTACAACCACCAATACTCCTATAGGGATACACATATATAGTGGAGAGTGCACTAACAGGTGCTGGGCCAGGGATTGCAAAACTGAAGGCCGAAGCAGTGAAGAGTTCTGACGAAGATGTCCCATCTAGTTGTATTTTGATACTCGTCGTTGATTCTTCAAGCAAGAGTTCAATTGCATATCTAACACGTGTATTTTTTTGCATATTCATTGGGCATTTTGCTTTCTCAATCTAGAAACTCATTGAACACTTCTCTTCATAGTTAGGGACTTCTCTTCATCGGGTCTCGCAATCCACTCTTGCGTAGTACCAAAGATCTTGTAATGTAAATTATACAGGGAGGGGGGGAGAAATGCATAAGCTTAAAATTTTAAAATTACAGGAGGGTTGTTATAATATACCACAAAGATAACAGGAGGTATATATTAAATAGGGCAAAAAAGGTTACAGAGGGGTTTTAAAATATGCCTTTGCACGCACGTGATATCCATGATTTTGTAAGGTGGACCCCCCGGGGGGCAAACATTGTTGATTTCAACTGTGGCAAAGTGGCATCAAGAGTAAACATCCTGTCGTTCCTATGATCGCGAGCAATCGATTTGCAGCCATTGCCAAACTCCTCAATAAAGCATTCATGCTTGTTAAATCAAACCTGCAAATTCTTCATAGTCATTTGACCCACATGCAATAGATTTTTAGTAATTGATGGGACATGTAATACATCATGTAAGTTCTTCTTCTTGCCATCATGGATTACCAAAGGTACTTTGCCTTTATGTTCTATGCTATGCTGTGTGTCATCCCCTATGCATACATAGCCATTATTCTTAGGCACCTTATTTGTAAACCAGCCACCATGAGGTGTTATATGATTTGATGCCCCTGAATCAATGTACCAAACTGCATTCTCATGAGACTTCTCAGCAGCCCTATCTTTCACATATGTCATGGCAAACATTCTATCCCCAGATGCATCATCTGACTGGATGATGCATAATGTCCATGATGTTTGCCTCTTTGATTTCCATGCTTCTTCCAGTACACCTTGGCAATATGACCATACTTTCCACAATAGTGACAATCCTTATCCTTATTAGGATTATCAGATGAATGCTGATGTTATGCCAGGATCCTCCACCTCTAGGGCTAGATCTCTCCTTGCCTTTGAAATTTCCACCTCCTCTTGCATTTGAACCTTGCTGGTTACTATGACTATAAGATACATTTTGTTGGCCTCCTTTGCCAGAACCATAACCTCTACCACGGCTACTATGGCCGCGTTGATTCGAATAAAATACAACATTCTTGTTCTTGGAGCTGCTTGAACCTGTAGCCAATCCAAGTTTAACCTCTTCATGAAGAAACAATGCAACGAGCTCATTGAAATCGGCATTTCATCCCGCATAGAGATGGAAGTATCAAATGACTTATATTCAGATCCTAAACCATTTAATGACATTGCAACCATGTCTTCATCCTCAACTTGTTTGCTAATGGATTCTAGCTGATCCGTAATAGTCTTAATCTCTGTGACATAATCCTGTATAGATCTACCTTTTCTCTCCATGCTGTTGAATTTTTGCTTCAATTGTATCTTCCTGGAACTTGTAGTTGTGCCATAATACACCTGATCAAGATGTTCCATGCATCTGCTGGTGACTTGTAGTTCATGATCTGCATCACCATAGCATCCGAGATACATAAAGATAACCAGTGGTGTAGCACCATGCGAGCTCTTTTCAACCAAGCTCGGTGTGCTCATCTTTGATCAGATGTAGGATTCCTCTCTAGAATTTCAGGTTCAGCTTCAACACTTGTCACCAAGTCCCAATATCCTTTACCTATCAAGTTGTTCTCCATGTGGAGCTTCCATATGGCATAATTATTGCTCTCAAGCTTTCCCCCCACTATATGGGTTATATTATCAGTTCTATCTGCATTTTCCATGTTGCAAACAATGCTTGACTACCTGCAAGCCAACAAGTCTAACTGACTTCTTATAGCCTTTGACTATTTATGACAGCTTTTTGCAACAAATTCACTACTGAAATCAGAGTATTTCAGCCCATCAACATCTCAAAACCATCCACAAACATGTGGCATAACCCGTAGGTACATCAATCACCACATAGACCATGTAGGTGCTTTAACTCTATCTCATGCAACCTTACTATCAGAGTACATACATGTAGTCTGAAATCTATAAACTATAAGTGACCAAAAACTGATTCATAGCTAAAACTGAGATGTATATATATCATACATGCTCTAAAGATTCCTAGATATCTACTAGTACATATAGCAGTCCAAACATGACCATACGGGCACAAACCAGTGCAAATACATCAAGTACAAGTGTTACAAATCTGCTCACTGGTTGCAGAATCAAAAAATTCCAGCTCCAATGTACAAAATCAAATCCATATGTCCTCCTTGCATATATTTATGCTCCAATGATGTTTTTGGGCATGTTAGAGAGCTCCAAGTTCATGTCAGAGATACATATATGCTGTATGTTGTCTATATACAGTAGACAGTCTTCAATTTCAAACTTATAACTAGTTGTTCTAACTCATATATCATCTCCATACCAAGCATTTGCATGTTAGGACCTTCAAGTACCTTCCAAATTGAGTATGCAAGCTATAGTTCACTTGAGCAATGACTACTTTACTGATTTGCAGTCATGGGGAGAAGTTTGAACAACATGCACAATCACGCTGATGCATCTTGGGGGTATATTTAACAAGTCTTCAGCCCAATGATGATTAATAATCCCTCTACTATGGCCAAAGAAGCCTCCAAATTCTCTAGACAAGACCTTGGCACACTCCAATAGCAAAAAGGAACACAAATGACCTGATACTTACCCAACATGAGCAATGGCAGCATGTTTCTATTCACATATACTCTAACCTTCAAGTTCTTCAGGTTTTTTTCACAGCCTCTTGCTCTAAAGAGCCCATTCATGGCTCTGATACCATGTCGAGAGAGAGAGAGAGAGAGAGAGAGAGAGAGAGAGAGAGAGAGAGAGAGAGAGAGAGAGAGAGAGAGAGAGAGAGAGAGAGAGAGAGAGAGAGAGAGAGAGAGAGAGAGAGAGAGAGAGAGAGAGAGAGAGAGAGAGAGAGAGAGAGAGAGAGAGAGTGTGTGTGTGTGTGTGTGTGTGAAGAGGAACAAAGAGCTTAGTCATACTCTCTATCTTCCATGCATATTCCATTCTTCTCTCCACTTACTAAAAAGTAAGTTATACACTAGGTTTAGCTAACCAAGACTAACTCTTGTTAGGTCACACAAACTAACTTGACTTATTGATTGTCCAACACATGTACAACTGGATATAGCTAAGACTGTCGGTCACACATACGAGCTTGAAGTCTCAACATAATGTGCCCACCCAAGTTGCTCCCTTTGGACAGTACGTTCTTAGTAGCCCATTAAGAGATGTCCCAGAAAATGCTATTTGGGATTTTGATGAAAACCCTTGGAGTTTGCTAACTTGGCTCCCTTGAGTCTACCCTGTAGTGGAAGTTTCGGCCATCCACACAAGGATCAACTTGAGTCTTTTTAGTTAAATCAATTACTAATGGTTGATTAGTGTCAGTGGTTTGAGTTTCCATCCCTTATACAAATTGTTGATTGAAACAGGCTTGCATTATTCTAGGTTCAAAGAGAATGGGAGACAAAGGGAAGTGTGGCACTCTAATCCCTTCTGCCCATGGTTCTAAAGTGATACGAGTCAAGCTTTCTGATCTCTAATGGTCCATCAAAAATGTAGTTTTTATTCCTTCTTAGGAAAGCTCTTGGCTTACCGAGACCATCCAATGATAGGTTTGGATCCGTTGGGGGTCCATCCTCCCACTTCCCTCAAAAGAGTATTTTTAGTTACTTAATTACATGCCACCTTAGATTCAACATATAAAAATAGTTTCTTTGAATTATCTCTTGATACAAATTCATTACACGCCTTTAATTCATGACACAAAAACAGAGTAAAGCAATCCCTTCTCAATAGTTCCTTTAAGAAAAATAACTTTTTACAATGTTTTCTATTCTAACTAGAATGATGTCAACCCAAAGGTATTATTCTCTCCAAGTTTAGTTCCTAAACTAGTATTGGAACTTCTAGGATACTATTTGAAATTCGAAGGGTAGTTGTCAATTCATAAGAGCCTAAGGAGTTTATGACCAAAGTCCCCCTGGTATCCTCACCTCCTCCTATCGACTAGAGTTCCCCTACGACAAGACCTTTTGCATCATGATTGGTCTATATTCACTAATGCATAAACAAAAAGAAAACCCCTTGGAGTAGGTTTTATTCATGCTGGCCTTGGGGCGGTCTAGCGCCATCAAGAACACTACCTTAGTTGGTGTTCTATACTCATCGGAATACTATCTCAGTCGGCAATCTATGCTCGGTCATCCATCTCTTACCCTAACCTCACTTGACCAATGCTCCATTGGCCCAACACTGTCCTAGGTAAGAGCAACACTCTTTTTTATTCAAAAGAGATGGTGACTTGCATCTTGCAAAGTGGCCCCACCATCAATTAGAGGCATCACACTTTGATCCTTACTAAGAGCTACACCAATTGTGATTGAAAAAGTGCCATTAAGGTATGGTAACCCTACTAAGTCAACTACTAAAGCAATATGGGGAGTCAATAAAACCTTTGTCGATTAGGACCCACGACTCATAATCTTGGGAAGATCATTTTGTTATGCCAGCAACCACCTGCAAGCTTGGCAACTTGGGATACCATTAGGGCTATTTCACCAACATATTGAGACTAGGGTCCTAGCATAATCACACAGGACACTTGTTTAGCATCACAAGGGAAGTACTAACACCCTAGAGGTTTAGTGTGCAGTGTTATTTTCATCAAGGAGAGTAGAAAATATGTTGCATTGATCCATTAAGAAATTCCCTCTTAACACATCAAACCTCTTTTAAATTCTCATGCTAACATTGGGCCCAAGGACAACTCCTAACAGTAGCCTAGAATATTCATAAGACCTTATACACTAGGTGGCTCAATATCCCTAAGAAAGGAGACAAGTTCTCCTTGAAGTAGTACCCTCAAGGTTTTTTGCTTGGATGACAACTTGGCATGCTTCAATGCATCACCCTCACACACACAATAGGGTAGGACCACTTAGAATGGATCATCCCTAGGCGATCATCCACAACTAAGCCAATAAACTATTTTAATACATGATAATGAAGTTGGCAACTTATCTAAGAGGTAGTAAGCCATCACATTCCTAGCACCTCAAGTTCTATAGAAACACCACTTGGAGTTACTACTAAGTCTCAAGAAGTACTTGATAAATTTCCATTTTATGCAATGCCTAGAATATAATTTTTCTATTGTACCCAGAATAACCTAGAATAGTCTCTTGATCTTGAAAGTCTAATGCATGATATGATAAAAGGAGAATAATCTATAAATAAATAGATCTATTATTTAGATTTTGTATCTATGTATTATGAACAACAAGATTTCTTCTTGCAAAATGCCCACTGGTTAAATGATCCAATAATAAGCATAATCAAGAACAATATCTATGAAAGAATTAAATAAATTATGCACATATCTTAAAGAAATGATAATTCTATTGGTAAAATCTTCACAATTTTAGCAAATATATTTTTGTAAAATTTACCAACAAATAAAAAGAAAGAGAAGATTCCATTTATGCATGTTCGAGTCAAGAACATGAGGGATGAGCTTGGGTTCCTTGGCAAGATGATCTCTTCAGAGGATATGTCTATGATTCTTTTGACTGAGTTTCTATCTCCCTAGTTTATTGTCTTCTACACCAACCTTCTTACATTGAGGACCCATGAGAAGCGTCTATGGGAGGAGCTTGCCCCACTTGTTTTGGAGCATGACAAGTGTGCCAAAGAGGTAGCTAGTGGATCCACCTCCACCAACAAAGCTTTTGTTGCAAGTTTGGGAGGGGGAGAGAAGAAGAAAGGGACGTCAAAAGCTAAAAGATAGGAGAGTTTTTCAAGCTCTGACTCTGACTCGAAGAAGCCTAAATGCCTATACTATGGGAAGGGGACACATCCAGAGGAGAAATGTTGGAAGAAGTACCCTCACCTTCATCCAAGAGCAAAGGATGAAGTTAAAATGTCTGAGCTTCCATCTCTACGCCAATAGTTGCCCATGAGTCAATGTTTCTTTATATTGTTGACTCAAAGGATCCTTCTTCAGTGGGCTCGTCTTCTGAGAGGCCTTGGCTAGTTTATAGTGGAGCTTCTGCTCATATGACTCCATGAGGTAATTTGTTGTCAGATCTATGCCCTTCTAAGGGTTTAGTCATTGTTGGTTTCATTGTGTTGGTGCCTATTTGTAGTGTTGGCACTTTGCCTTTGTTTCCTTACCATGCATTGAGCTCCCTTTCATAGGCCTTTTATATTTCAGACTTGGGCTTTACACTCCTCTTAGTTTATGGCCTTACTAGGCTTGGTACTTGAGTTGTCTACACTGAGCAAGCTGTTTGTATTGAGGATTCTACTATAGGGACTATTATTGTGACAGGTTGGTAGGATAGTGGTGGGCTTTATAGGCTCCATTATCCTTCTCTTATGCAAGGTCCTCTGAGAGGCAGTTTTCTATTGTTACACCTGTTCTTGCTTGTGCATCATCTTTTCCATAGATTCCTTCCCATCCCCCACCCTCTCCTCCGGTGATTCCCTTATATCCCCCATCCCTTTTAGAGGGGGACGATCTCGGTGATGCGACTGTGGATTTCCTAGTCCCTAGTGTTTCAGAGGGGGTTTTCCAAGATCGCGAGGAGCTTCTTCATCAGCAGCCTTCATTGATGGACTTCATCGACATTGACATTCCTCTTGCCCCCCTAGGATCTATTTCTTCATTGGCCTTCCATCACATCCAGGATATGAGAGGGAGTGTTAGTAGTCATGTTTGTTATGCCTTGTCATCTCTTATATGTGAGACTCAATCTGAGTCAGATGAGGACTTTTGGAGCTCTGATAGGTTTGTCATGTATTTTGATGGGGGAGACTACTCATTCTAGAGTGGTCATCTATGTGCATTTCTATGTATTTCCTCTAATTGTCAGGTTCCAATGTGCTTTTCTTGTGCAATTTTTGCATTTCCCAAGCTGTCCTTGCCTATCAAACATTGCCCATGTCTTTTGGGATTTTTTCTATGCCACCTATATGTTTTTAATATTTTTACGAGCATGACCAACATTAAATGTTAGTCCTCCATCTTTTTGGCATCCTTCTAGGGCAATTGGTCAAATTTGGGCATTACTGTCTATGTAGAGCATACCCCTCTCTACGCATCATTATCATCAAGTCATCTTCCTTCCTTTTGGCAGATGTGACTCTGACTTTGTCATCTTCCTCCATCTCCGATTTTGTCATCATCAGCCTAATCTAGTGCCATCACTGACGCCGTGGGCTATGTGTAGGGAGGACTGATAAGTCCTCCTTCTATATTTAGCATTTGTTCCTTGTTTAGTGCTAGTTTCTTTTCTTATTCTCTTGCAAATTCTGTGTGTGTGTATGTTAGAGTTTGGAAAAGCATGAAGCTTACTATTTGTAGTGCATTTAACTGAAACACTTATGGCTATATTTGTTGTTGTAGAAGAAACCAAATACAATCCTACAATTTCTAAATGGTCACATATTAAAAGTATATTTTTGGAATAGTTTTAAGAAAATTGAAAGTTATTGAATATAGAATTGCTTGAAATACTTGGAACATGCTTGCAATGTGAAAGGGATTGAAAGGAAGTATAAATATGAGAGAGAGAGAGAGAGAGAGAGAGAGAGAGAGAGAGAGAGAGAGAGAGAGAGAGAGAGAGAGAGAGAGAGAGAGAGAGAGAGAGAGAGAGAGAGAGAGAGAGAAGATAATGAGAAGCAGAGAGGAAGAGAGAGAGAGAGAGAGGGGTAAAGAAGGATCGAACAAAGAGAATACCTCGTAAGACTACCAATCAATTTACTTGCGACCTATCCTCACAGCTGATATTAGTTTATCCCTCTTGGATTCCCATAATCTTCACACTTCCATCTGTTCATTTTGTTATTCTCAAATCCACTCATAATACACTAAGTCTTGCCCTCCAACATATGGAAGCTTCATAATACAACTACTCTCTCTCAGGACTATCCTTTCCCCTAGCCTAAATACTACTTTGCCAATTCTAAGTATTCCATCTTACTTTGCCAACTCACTTCAAAGACATGGTTTGGAGGTATTAAGGGTCCAAGAAGGGATAGAGCAAATAACATGTTAAAAGAAGTTCGCTTGCTATGATGGCCCCAAAGTAGTGGAGAGTTGGAATGGGAGAAGAGATTACACGAGTAAACAAAGTCCCGTCCAAACCAACTTCTATCCACATGCCATTGGATAGATTTAAAGTAATTTTGGTGTTAAGTAAAATGATTGATTAATTGAATGATAAGTTTAGATCTAATTGGTTATTGTTAGTACTTGCGACAATGAAGGCTAAATAGTAAATTCTGTCCACCCTTGACTATCCTTAAATTTTTGTGCATTTAGAAAGGAATTACAACTTATAATATCCTTAGAATATAAAAATGAATTGTCCATTAGAAACTAATCATGATTATTCCTTAAAGGATGGAACTATTAGGAGTAAAGATAGATACCTTGCTCATGCATATTGAAGTGTTGCATGTTAACATTATACCATTTAGAGAAAAAGCTTATGACTTTTGAAAAATACAAAGAGGGTTGAGAAGTATTGTACCCTAAGCACTAGGGGGACTATTATGTATCACTTTATATCATTGTACTCTAGGAAATTTAAGTTGTGGATTGTATTTTCTCTTGTGAGATATTCAAATGAAATTGTTTTGGTTTTGATGAAATGTTCTAAGACATGCTTGCTGCTTGAAAGAAGAGATGTTTTCCTAGTTGGGAATAGGCTAGTTGCCTTGCTTGTGGATTTTGAAAAAGAGATATTGTGGCCACGTGGACGGATTTTTGGATATGCCTTGGGTCTCCCCCAAGACTAGTGATAGAGCCCTTCACCAAGGAGCTGGATATTTTCGCAATGGGTGCTAGGATTAGCACTAGATGCAAGAGGTCTCTCTATAGGGAGGACATTAAGCGAGCAGGTAACAAGGGTACCAAGAGGAGCTATGGCCATAAATTCCTTGGGCATAGAGGACCAGTCGAATCCCTATGAGCCAAGGATGGTCTTGTTGGAAGATTCTAATGCTAGATAAGAGCAAATTGGTGGATTGTATCCATGGCAATTGGACATAGGTATCTAAGTACTTTGGATATGGATCTTGGTGTGAAGAACAAAATGCCTGCAAGGCATTGCACCTTGGAGAAGATATGGATAAATACCTTGCTTGCAAATGTTTTCAAAAGGTTGTTTGAACTTATATTTGTATCTATGCCTAATTTACGTGAATAAAATTTATATAAAGGGATTAATTAATGAAGTTGGTTTCTATATATCTAATTAATTTGTGCTAGAAAACTTAGAAAACTAAAGAAAACCCTTGAGGAAAGTAGGTGGTTAGTCTTTCCAAAGGTAGGGTGGTCTCGATTAGTCGAGAGGCTTCCATCATAACTCAAACATTATGATGGAAGCCTCTTGATTAGTCGAGAGGCTTCCATCATAACTCAAACATTAGATGAGGTAAGTCTAGAAAGAGCCAAACACTGACTATTCTAGTGTTTCATCCTTAGAACCCAAGCATTGTCATTTTAGGGAATTCGAGTGGAGAGTTTATCCTATGGGTAGAGGGATCGATGCACATCACTCCCCCTCATTTCTCACTCTCTCTGAACTAAGTGCAACAGTGGTTTTCTTTTGCTCAAGCCTAGGGAATTCACTATATGTATACCCTCTATATCACATACATTCAAGGCCTATTTATAAATATCCTTATCTGTAAGTTTTCCCTTAATAAAACATAACCCTTTTCTATTCAATATGTAAATAACCCCTTTATATGGGACCGTTTTGTATGTAAAAAATGTGTAAAAATGGTATTTTAAAATTTCCTTATGTTGAACCCATGTGATACATACATATATTTATGAAGCCTAGCAAAGATTCTTAGTATTTTAGCCTATGTTCATATCAGCCATGCACTCTCTAAATTTCAATAAGAGAGATTGATTCATGCTAATTTTGGATTGAATTTTTATAATCCATTGTCATTGTATGGTGGAATACACTATTCTGAAAGATACTGAATACATGAATATATAAACTGCATCATCAACACCAATCATCTTACTTACATCCAAACAAATTTGAGCAAATTATCTACTTATTTCTTTTTGAAGAATCTAAATCAAACCTTACCATCCATTAAAAATGGATGATAGATTCAACAAAACCATTATGTCTATGAGCAAGTAAGTTGAGTTATTCCAATTGATAGAGTTGCTATTGTATGTCACTCTTGTCATGAAAATTATTATAAAGAATCATTACCCAGACCTTCCTTCCAAATATAGAAACTTAGAAGATTTTGCTAAGCCTTCTTTCTATCATACTATTGACATATCATATTTCCATGGGTGAATCTTCATATTAGAATCCCTAACAAGATGTAATGCCATTGGGTACTAGAATAATTTGAATAAAAAACGGTCCTCTCTCTTCAATATGTGTAAAAACTATAGTTCTTAAAGAAAATCTTAAGTTAAAACATAGATAAACTTCATGGCACGTATTAGACTAGCTCCTTATGCATTGAAAAATTAGGATATTCTAGCTATCATTGATCTTATCAAACTAAAAGAGAAGAAATATCTTCTCAAGTAGATAAAAACTTTGAAATTTGATAGGAAAGAAAAGGGCGTGGAAATAGACATGGAAGTTTGGATTGAGTTTATGGAAGACTATTTTCAATTTGTAGGGACACGCATCCCTAACGAGGCTATGTTGGCCAAACTAAAGCTCTAATAAGGGAAGCATGTCTCTGGTGGAAGTAGAGGTGCATAGATATTGGGGTATCAAAAACTGTTACCTCATGGGAACTCATAAAAGAAGCTCTGCATTGGATGTATCTTCCACCTTCCTAACACACATTGCAGATGAATGAGTTCTTCGAGCTTTGTCAGCTACTAGGATTGAGCGTAAATTTGTATTACTCTCAATTTGTTACTCTCTAGGAGTATGCTTTGGCTATGGATATTGCTTAATAGGTGGCTAGGTTTTGTCAAGGGTTAAATCCTCCCTTGGACACTCAATTGGTATCTATCCAATCCAAGGACCTTTAGGACGCTCTCCTTAGAGCCAAAGCTTTGATCAATTCAAATAGAGGCCAATGTCTTGAAGATAACTACCTCTCAATGTACTCCAAGGAAGATGCTAATGATCCAAAGAACTATGGAAAGAGGTACCACAAGTGCAAAGAGTTAGGATACATCCTAAGAAGATGCTCTACTCATCAATGTTTCCATTGCAATGAGCTAGGGCATATTCAAGGTAGCTGCCTTGAATTGGATCAAGAATGTGAGAAACTAGCAAAGAAGCAAAGCCATACAAGTTTAGCATTTGGTATACTGCAAAAAACAGATAATGATAAATACCTAGAGCCCATTATACCGTCTTAAGATGAGTAGAAGCCCTAGAAATATGCAATACGACTTATACTTGTAATGGCTCTTTCTGTTTTTGGGTTCAACCACCATACTTTGCAATAAATCAATTCATAGTATTGTATTGAAGTTTGAGTGCTTGTAGCACAACAAAGGTATGATGGGTCCTAACCCATAAGTCGTATGATCCAACTTACCATAGGCAAATAATAACCCTAATTTCTCTTGAGATGAGGACATTTTGATTCCTCTAAGGGAGAGAGTGTGCAATGACCTTAGTCTATTTTAAAATGTTTTAAAAACAAGAAAAAAGAAAAAGAACCACTTTCAATATAATCATAGCCAACATCATCATTGATGGTGGATGATGCCTCATCAACATACACGCTAGCCACATGGTGACAATTGCATACATCACCTTGCACAAAGTCATCATCATCGATCCTTAGTTCAAAGCAAGCATCATTGATCTCCAATAAATTTGATAGAGTAAAAAAGGGACATGGCTCAATAAAGAGAGTGACATAAATATAGGGCTAAAGGCTATCAAACGCTTAGCTACTAAGACTTAAGGCATTTATTTTTTCAACATTGCAATGTCGAATATGAATGTGCACAGAGAGAGAGAGAGAGAGAGAGAGAGAGAGAGAGAGAGAGAGAGAGAGAGAGAGAGAGAGAGAGAGAGAGAGAGAGAGAGAGAGAGAGAGAGAGAGAGAGAGAGAGAGAGAGAGAGAGAGAGAGAGAGAGAGAGAGAGAGAGAGTGTGTGTGTGTGTGTGTGTGTGTGTGTGTGAGACAAAGGCAGAGATAGTGATAAAGAAGGAGTGTTTACACACACACACACACACACACACACACACAGTAAGAAGAGAGAAAGATGGGGAGTTAGAGAGAGAAGAGAGAAAAGATAATGAGAAGAGAGGGAGAGATAGTGAGAAGAAAGAAGATAGAGAGAGAGATAGTGAGATACAAAGATAAAGGGGTAAAGAAGGATTGAATGAAGAGAATACCTCAAAAGACTACCAATCGATTTACTTGCAACCCATCCTTTTGCAAGTGATATTAGTTTAATCCTCCTAGATCTCCACAATCATTACACTCCCATGTGTTTATTTTGATATTCTCAAATCCACTCGAGATACACTAAGTCTTTTCCTCCAATATATGAAAGCTTCATAATACAAAAACCCTCCAAGGATTATCATTTTCTCATAGCCTAAATACTTCCTTGATTTTCGCCTCTACATATCTTGTCTTACCTTACCAAGCTTTCTTAAAGATATATGGTTTGGCAATACTATGAGGGTCCAAGAAGGGATAAAGCAAAGAATGTATTAGAAAAGGTTTGTTTGCTATGATGGACCCAAAGCAACAGAGAGTTAAACCAGGACAAGAAGTTGTATGAGTAACACAACTTTTATTCAAGTGCTGTTGGATAGATTTAAAGTAATTTTTGGTTAAGTAAAATAATTGATTGATTGAATGATAAGTTTATATATAGTTGACTATTGTTATTACTTGCAACGATGAAGGGTAAAGAGTATTTTTTGTCCATCCTTAGTTATCCTTAAATTATCATGCATTTAGGAGGGAATTACAACTTATCAGGTCCTTAGAATATGGAAATGAATTGTTTGTTTAAAACTAATCATAATTATCCCTTAAAGGATAGAACTACTAGGAGTAAAGATAGAAGCCTTCCTCATGTAAGTTAAAACGTTGCATGCTAATGCATTATATCATCTACAAAAGCTTATGACCACAATACAAAACACATTAGTTTCTTGCCATCTATCTACCAAGCACAATATGAACAATGTCACATATAGTGCTTACAATACTTAGAATCATTTTTTTTCATAGCAATTTCCATAACAATTACTTCAAGGATTATGGTTGATGAGATATTATGGAAGTGGGGGCTCACTTCTTGCATACGTTGGTATACTTTTGATGTGGTGATGCTAATAATACTTCATGGATTATGATTTATGGTGCTCCTTGGGTGGTTCGGAGTAGTGTAAAGTATGGTTTCTAGATTGTACCATGGTTTTGGGTTGCTGGGAGTGGGTTAAAATATGGTTTCTAGCTTGTACCATGGTTGGCTAAGAGTTTGTACTTATGCATTATGGTTCTTCATTCATATATACCTTTGCCGATACATCTATAAAGGCATAGAAAAGTCTTCCCCAAGCATGTGGCAATACAATTTTTATTCAATTGTGAGGTCTAGGAAAAATATTTTTATTTCTATTACTTCTTTTGACTCTAATGAAATTATGTTTCATTCTCTCAAGGAAAGATGGCATTATATTAAGGCTAGTAAATAAAATTGAACAAAATTTGCAAAATTATAATTGAAGGCAAGGTGGGACAATTTGGGGAAGCCCCCTTTACCTTCTTCCTTTTTTATTTAAAGGCCCAACATCAAAGAGACACTACATAACAAAAGGCCACAGATTAATGATGACATCATCACATTGGTTGAGTACCCACTCAATATTTGTGTACTATTGTTAGTTCTAACTAGATGTCATCAAAGCTCTAATATGTAAGTAATTTTTCTATATGTGCTTCAGGAGAAAATCTTTATTAATATAGCCTTGCTATTGGGTAGGTTCCAAAGATGAAATAGGACTGGTGGTTAAGAGTATAAAGAAGGGAAACTTGTCTAGCCCAAATGGTATAATAATGGCATCCTTCTAAGTAGCCTATGTGCCTCATGCTACTAATATGTACTAGCCATTGACCTCTATCTAGGCCACAAGGACCATATCTACTTCTATTAACAATGGTCTTATTAAGATCCTTTGTGAGTCATAGGATAGATGTAGGCCAAGCTACTTGTGGCCCTTAACAATGACCAATGTGGCCTATAAAAGTCTCTCCAAAGCCTTGCTATTTAATCAAGTTCATCTTTCCTATGTTTCTCTACTAACACTTGTGTGGCCTATAGAAATTTCTCAAAAACCTTACTCTCTAATCTAGTTCATGCTTCCTATGTTTCTATACAAATACTTGAATGGATTTATAAACGGTGATAAATTTAAGTACTTAAAACTCTTAGTTTAGGAGCAATGTTTTGCAATATGTTTGCTTCTCTATATTCCAAAGCTACAATTAGTGAGAAATTTACATGCTAGTGTTTGGAATATGTCCATCAATAGCCTAAGACTCAAGGATGGCTCTCCTTTTTTCTATGAATGTTTGTAGATGACAACCATATTGTGGTTGTTGCAGTTACAAGGTCTATCAAATGGCTTCATGAAGTCTATCAAACATCATCTTGAAGTTTGTGAGGACTTCAAATGGCTCATCGAACACATATGCCATTGTTTATTTAGTGTGGGAACAACTTTCTCTCTCAACTTATTGTCATTGACATGTTAAGCACCCAAATTAGAATATGGATTTCCACCTCATCCCCTAGAAAGTCAAGACATTATTTTCTAGCAAAATTATGAATTGGCAAAGATTTATAGACAAAAAAAGTTATCTTCACTTCTATGGAAGTAGCTATTATATGCAATAATACAATAATGTAGCATCTCAAATGAGGTTTTACCTTCAATGCTATCAAAAAGGAAATGTATTAACTCTTGTTTCTATCATAACATTATCTCCTTGCATTTCTCGATGCCACTTTGACTTGTTCTATGAATAGGCCATCCTACATTGGTGGTAGACCATTTCCAAAACATATGTCTTAGCAAACTACTTTGTCTTGTTGGTGACATAGTTGACTTGCCAATAGGAATCTCATCCCTAGCATGTAAGAGATGCCTACTTTTCCTTAAAAGCCTAACTCCTACTACATATCCCTCACCTTTTAAGTCTCATATCTTCTCATATTCTCCACTTACCTTGTACCATCATTTTATGCACATTATCTTGGATTGGACCTCTAATATAGAACTTCATACTCAGTGTGCACGCAGTTGGGGGGGGGGGGTGCGGGAGGCACAAAGTAAGCACCTCAAAAAATATAAACATACCACATGCAAATGATAGAGTGATTACTTATTTAGTAAAAATTACATAATTATGTTAAAGTGCTATTTTATTACAATTTGAAAATATACAAGTTTCTAAAGGAAAATAAGTCAACTTATTGTGGTATAACATGTAAAAAGAGTACTTTTGAATACCCTTTGAATACACATGACATCAATGTTTTTTTATATTTGCACACTAGGAGACTTCATGCCTCATTAGTAGGGTGGTATGTTGAAACAATTCCATAAAATTTTGACGTCTAATAAATTCTATGCAAGACTCCCTTCCTAATCTATTTTCTTGGTCAATCTATCTTACACACTTTCATCATATGCAAACTATACATAACAATGTGAGTTACACAAGACACTTGGAAGACTTTTGATAAAATTTATGCAAGTTTCCCACCTTCCTTTCTTTTTAACTACTTTTTATACATGGTATATGCATTTCTTTTAATGCTTAATGAGATAGTTGGCTAATTTGAGAAAGATACAATCTGTAGATGATGATTTGAGTCAGGTAAGTGGCACTACAAGATACAGGTCTCATACCGACGTTCAAAGTGACGAAAATGTTCACCAAAAAAATTGCCCCCGTCATCGCAAAACACGTTTGTATTAGCGACTCCATAGAACCGTCACTATTTGTGTCATTATTTGCATCGCATTTACGACACAAATATCGACGGCTTGCGATGCACATTGCAAGACAACATCGATGCATGCAGTAAATTTGTGATGCTAATAGCAATGGTTACATAGAAAAAAAAAATTGTGACATGGCAGCAAGCTGCGCTACCACATGTAGCACTATGTGCTATATTTACATTCTACAAATGGATTACATGTAAAGTGTATAATGGTCGTCAAAATGAAGGTAAATTTTACTTAAACCCATAAGACTGATACATAAAATAAATACAAGATCACTTAATGAAAGCTCATGGAATCATGGCAAGATACAAAGGATGATAATAACATAGTGTATAGAAAATGCCTACATAAATCATAGGACCAAAAAGGAAGAGGATGTGTGCTCCACAAATCCAAGAACGAGCCATAGATCCTCGCCATTCGAAAGCTTGTATCAATGCAAAGGAGCATCGAACGAACTCTGCAAACAAATAAAAAAAATACACATCAGTCTACTATGCATAATGCATTTTAATAAAAATAGTAACTACGACAAGAAAGATGAGTGACTTACTGGGCCGCCGTGTGCATATAGTCTATCGATCAATGTAGTGAGACCGTGTCTCTTTGCATATCGAGTCTCTAGGCTAGTGGGATTGCGATTTATAATGGAGTATTGTAAAGAAAATAAAATACAACTGTTGGAAACACAATTGTCAGTACAAGTGATATTGCAAAAAAATAAGCGAGAAGAACAAAAGAAAAATTTACAAAATCCTCCAAATAAGTCCTATGGCCGCCACTCCCAAGATAATGGACCACCCCTGCCTCTAGTCACGCCCTCGCTGCCTTGTGCTGTTGTCATCAACGTCCTAGAGAATCTAATAGCCTCTTCCCTGAGTCTATGCCAATCATCCGCATCTAGCCACTCGGGCTTTAATGTGCCACTCTTAAGTGTCTTGCGTGTGTTTGATCATCTGTATGACATGTACACATGCATCCACTCCATCATCCAGCCTGTGGAAAACCTATTTGTTGTGGTGGGTACTAGAAACTTCTCATGCAAGGATGCTACTATGTAGTCCTTGCTCCCCTCAGGCATGTTCTTCTAATGGTCCAAGACGTTGTGTCAAAAAACTTGTTGACACAACTCTCTCATATGATCCATCACCCTCCTCCCCTCATCATTCATGATCGCGGCTCATGTCTCAATCATCTACAAGGTATCCATACCCCTTTGGCATATATCTAAGATGTGTCCTCTCCCACCTATGACTGTGTTCCTGGGCATAACTAGGAGACCCATGTATATCTAGTATACCCACTGGGGTGGTATCTCTTGGAGTAGCACCCATATGGCTGCCACCTACGGACAACTGAGCAAAAGCTAGGGGAGTCAGTGGAGTAGACATTTCCATAGGTGTGAAAAATCCTACAAGTGATACAACTCCACCAAAATGACAAGAAGAAGACATTGCATCAGTGCCTCCACAACAACCACCTAAGTTGCCCTCTCTCAAACCTGCATGAGAGTGAGGAGTAGCACCTATATCTTGAGCCAACCACGGGCTTACTGCATCCAGTCTCTGCAACATCCCCTAAGAACCACTCCCTCTATCCAGCCCAAGTCTAGAGCATCACCTCATCTACTAGAAACTGAAGCATTAGAGTGTATCTATGTAGATCTAACGGAACAACCTGATGGTGTCCAAAAGACAACTCTTGGTCCGCCATATCTCTAAATCGAGCCATCTAATCTAAAGACATATATGTAGTAAATATATCTTGCAACTCCTTGTCACTCATCCCTCGACTCATCATGCTCTCCAAAATATCGTCAAAGATCACCTCCACATATAAAAAGTGATATTAGCATAGTCAATATAAAGATTCAAGCAAAGTACGGTAATATAACTCTGAAAAAAATGATGTTACCTAAAATGCATATTCTAGAGTACCTTTATAAGTGATTCATCAACGAATTGTGTAGGCGGATGTTGCAAGTATGGCGTAGCCTATGGTCCCATGTCAATCTCCTGGCATAACTCTGCATAGACTAGAAGGTCGATAGATAGGTCACCACAAAAGGATGAGTCCACCTCCTTCTCAAACAATTCTTGGCCTCTTGTCTTTCCATCGTTGTTACCCAATTCTACCTCCTCTACATCCTCCAAGCCATCTTCGACCTACACCCCTTGCAATATCGACCCCTCCATTTGCATACTATCCTCATCTACACTGGGAACATTGCTTTCATCATACACTCTTGCACTTCGAAAAGCTAAAGGCACAACATACCACCATCAAGGTTATCGGGGGTTTGGATAGAAAATTACATGTTCCAAATTACATACAAGAGAGATTCAACATTTGTGATATATATCATGTCATAATAAAATTTTAAAAAATAATTAATGTATCTATTCACAATGGGCTGACTAGACAAACGTGTCACGCAGATCTGTCCTCTTTTTTTGGAATCTATTTTGAGAAATCCAGATGGACCTTGTCGAATGGTTGCCCCCCGATTCCTTTCAATACCACTTTGAACCACTGCACGTCAAATATGATCATGGAGAAGCTATGGTAATCCATCATGATAACACTTTACAAGCTCCCAAAATACTCCATCTCATCTATAACGGTGTTTGGATCCATGGCTCACCGTTGGCTCTCTTGCTTGAACTTTGCAATGACACCACAATCCGTTGTGGAGCACATTTTGTCGATGCCCTTGATGCGAAAATATTGCCTACATGACTACATTGCATTGTATATTTTGTATAATTTGTATATTGAAATAGTTAGATTAGTTTTCACATATAAAATCTAGATACGACAGCTTATAAAACATGTGGTCACCTTTGGACTACATCCCCTCGAGAATTCCCACTCCTCTCAGTAGAGACCTCCACCCCTTCACGAGAGGTTGCGATCAAAGCTCCATGTAACCATTGTATAGACATAAACTGCAGCATCTCCTCCATGCCCTCGGGATATCAAATCGGTCGATGGCATGTACTGCATCGAAATTTCGATCGTGCTTCTTCCCGATCTTTCCTAGCTTGCTTGTACCTAGCGAGCCACTTCTCCATAGATGCATGGTGCAACATACAAAAACGATTCACTTTCTCCTCCATTGCAGCATCCATCCTTTTTTTCTATCCCATTTCCAACCACCACATCTCCGGTCAGTCTATCATTGTCCTTCAACAACCATAATATAGTGTTGTTTGAATCCACTATTGGTAACCACTGTAAAATATGTACCAACGCTCCAGATAGCAACCAACCTTCAGCCATGCTACCTTTTGGTGCTGAGCTCATTGTCGCACAAAGCCTTTTAGGGTTTTCATGGAGCACTTCAAGAAGAACATCCATTGTGTATGGAAAAGTCCCGCAATCTCCACTTCATTTACAAGATGCACTAGGAGGTGGGTTTTTTATCGTGAGCATACTGGTGGGCAGATACTTCTCAAAGAGACAAACTGTCTCCACTACTCCTCGCCTTGTGGATTCAATAAAGAATGTCTTGATCTCCTTCTGTGAGATCCATTGTATTAAATTTGACAACCTGTAAATTGCCCCGTATATTTCTTGAGTGAGGTATCATGCGATCGCAATCGATAGTATAAACTGTCACAAATAAAGAAGCATTAAAATACCAAATAGCAAAATATGCAGGCCACTTACAATCCATTTGTAGGACAAACTCGATATATCTTATGCCAATCATGGGATTTTAGCCCTGATAGTTGGTCGTTTTTAGAAAAAGCGGTTCTAAGAGAACACATCATACATGTCGGAGTGTAGATAGACCTGATAATTTGCTTCACAATGCACTCTTCTTTAGTGGACAAAACCCAAGAAGCGTGAGGTAGTTGCAAGCAACCATCAGCACTCGATTCTGACCAAAGCGCCCCCATCTTGCCTACCTCCTTTAAATCCATTCGTGCCCCTGCAATGTCTCTCTTTCCTATGATGTGGTCCCATAGTAAACTGCCCACATTCTTGAAAATATGCATGGGATCCAACAAGTGGTTGATCTGTAAGTGGGTCCAACACAACAACTCATAGAAAACCAAGAACCATCGGATTCCATTTGGATGCAACTCCATGTGGATCATTTTCAACTCGTACCAGCTTTAGGTATTCATTCCTATTGAAGGTCATCCAAGAAAACCTTCCCTCAGTTCATGACCCTCCGGTAAGAAAGAGGCGTGTCCTTGATATACCATCTTCTTCATGGTTTGCGACCTTTAGGAGTCTAACTATGACCCACACAATGGATATGCATGATAACCTGAGGTAACCAAACATGTCCCAACACCTCTATTTAGTAAACACAAACTTGAACGAGCTATGATAGATATGACCAATGATAAAGGAAATCTACTTACTTGAGCACTCCCTGAATCCTAGAAATTCATGCATGGTCCACATGAGAATGTCCATCATCACGCTTGCTCATATCTTCCACACGGCGACCCCTTCCTCCCACAAAATCTTAAGCTAATCAACTAATGGACGGAGATAGACGTCCATATTCTTGACTTTGTAGCGGCCAAGAATGAGCAAGCTAAGGATCATGTGTCATTTCTTCGTAGAAAGCCATAGTAGGATGTTGTAGTTAACAAGGATATCAGGCCACACAAGTTGAGTAGAGACCAAGCCGACGAAAATTCCTTGGCTCTCGTGCAAAGCCTAAAAAGGTAGAGTCAATGTGGCTCCATATGCGTGAATCTGTTGATATTCATTGGACTCCATCTGTGGATCTATTATGTACATGCCATGTTGTCAAGCTCACCATGCACGACGTACGAAACATGTGACATATATGGGGGATATGTGGAAAATGTCTAAGAACTTTCTGAGGGAAGATTTGCCCTTGTAGATCCTGTCAATACCTGTGAGCACCACACTTTGGACATGTCTCCATAGTCTCGTACTCTCCTCGAAACAACATGCAATTGTTGACACATGCATGAATGCTATTGTAGTCCATGCAAAGCTTTTGTAAAACATGTCGTGTATCATCACGAGACTCATGCATGGTATTTCTAAGTGGCAATATATGAAACTTTAGCAACCTAAAAAGAATTCATAAAACACTTTGAAAAAACATATTTTTTTAAATAATGGTGTCGAAAAGAAATCAATGAAGCATACGTAGAAGGTACCTGAACAACTTGATCACACTCGCATCGCTCCACGAGTATTTTACTTGCACACTTAGGAGTGCAAGTAGCATCTTCAGGTGAGATACTCGGCACCCATCATATAATGGTATGAATGCTTCCTCTCTTAGTGGATTAGATGTCTCGGTATCCATGGATATTAATACATCGATCATTGCCTCCATCTCAGGCTCCAAGGTTATAGGAAAGTCTGAAAGGTTGCATGTCTCCGTATAGACTGGGTCATGCCTTCCAAGTGGTGGATTGGCTCAGGCATGCCATCCATTGCATGACCACGAACTCTTCTAACTGGCCACAATAGGTGCATTCCTCCTTGGGATGAGATGTCACCTCCCTGTATAAATATTACGACCACATCTAATGTTTTTGTATATAATATTCAATTAGTTTACAAAAATAGTATAAGGCATGATTGATACACATTTTTCTTACTGTTTGCTCAAAGTTTGAGATCGCCTGATCAATGATCTCCGATTGAAACTCATTGAAGCATCGTATGTGTTTTATAGAGAAGCAATGCTTTTTTCTATTGACAGCTTGCATTGAGAGCAAGGACACATGACACGTTGATTAAGATATATCTCATGATCTTGAATATTATGACCATCATTGTTTTCCATTTTGTCTATGTTACGATAAACAATTGGTTTTTGTTCTCATTCTCTTTTTCTTTCTTAATTTGTTTTAGAAGGGATTTCTTCTCTTGTAACTCAACAAAGTCTTGGTTTTCTCCCCCTTTCATTGCACCTTTCTTTACACTCTTCATTTTATGTTCTCTCCCCCTTCTCTCTCTCTCTCTCTCTCTCTCTCTCTCTCTCTCTCTCTCTCTCTCTCTCTCTCTCTCTCTCTCTCTCAATCATTGATCAGTAACCTAAACAATTTAAAGCAAAGTATCTAACTAAACTAACTAACTAATAAATAAATCTATAAATCTATCACCCTCTCATGTTTTCTCACTCATTCTCCTCTCTCCCTCTATTTAAATCACCTAGAAATCATAGCTAGAAATCTATAAATCTAAACTTACCAATTGTAAACAAATCTACTAATAACTTACTAATCAATTATTTAAATACATAACAATTTAAACAATACAAACCCTCTCTCTCTCTCTCTCTCTCTCTCTCTCTCTCTCTCTCTCTCTCTCTCTCTCTCTCTCTCTCTCTCTCTCTCAATCATTGATCGATAATCTAAACAATTTAAAGGAAAGTGTTTAACTCAACTAACTAACTAATAGATAAATCTATAAATCTATATTCCTAAACTACACAAATCTCTCTCTCTCTACTCTCTCTCTCTCTCTCTCTCTCTCTCTCTCTCTCTCTCTCTCAATGCACATCATTCTCAAAAAAAATAAACAAAAAATAGAAGAAAGAACAAGAATAAACTAAGAGGAGGATGGATTGTTCGTCTTCTCTTCACGACAAACCCTTTCTTTGTTTCTCTCCACTCCTTGTTTTTTCTCACTCATTATCCTCTCTCCCTCCCTCTCTCCCTCTCTTTCTTTCTTACATTCTTTGTTATCTTTTATGTTTATTCTCTCTCTCTCTCATGCTCTCTTCCTTTTCCTTTCTTCTTCTCCCTCTCTCATTTCCTCTCTTTCACCCTTAATGCACCTCATTCTCAACAAAAACAAACAAAAGAAAAGAAAAAAAAACAAGAACAAACCAAGGGAGGACAATGTACTCACCGCAAAAGCCTGAGGATGGTTTCTTCGTCTTCTTTTCGCAACGGCCCCTCTTCTTCCTTTCTACGCTTCCTCTTCTTCTTCGGAACAGCGGTGAAGCTCTTCTTCTCTCTCTTTCTCTCTTCCTCTCCCTCTCCCTCCCAAAGGCATGATCTCTTTCAATCTCTCTTTCACTCTTTGCAGCAAAATGACATGCTCAGGTTTCACCCGCTGTTTTTTTTCTCTAAGTACCATCGCTATTTGCATCACAACTACCCCTCGCTATGCCCCTATATCCTTGTAGTGTGGTGAACCATTTGATAATGAGATTGATAAAAACTTTGAAAAGAGAATACTTGTGATTATCGATGAGGTTATTGGTATATAAGGTAGAATGATGATTGAGATTTGGGTATACAATTAGAGCAAGATGATTGTAGGAGTGTTAACCCTAAGTCAAGATGGCGAAGAATGGAGGGAAAGCAAAGAAGATGGAGAAAGAGCAAAGACATGCAAGCGGCCTCTAAAGATGAACCAGGGCAAAAAGCGCAACCTTAAAAGAAAAGGCGCCTCAAAAAACTCAAAAAATCCTTATAAAAGAGTGCCAGGCTCCCTCCTGTGCCCATTGTAAAATATTAGACGGATGTAGGCTAGAGACACGGTGCTAAAAGAGGAAAATGGAAAAAGGACCTTGCCACAATGGCCAGTCATGTAAAAAAGGGATGGGTGCCCATGGGATTTTAGGGTTTGTATATATAAAGTTCAAAAAGTGAATAAGAGATCATTCTTTGGTGTGTGGCAAAAGGAGTCTTCTTCTTCTTCTTCTCTCCTTCTCACCTTCTTGCTTGTGTGTGCTCTTGAGAGAGGGAGTGTGAGAGTATGAGGGAGTGAGTGTGTGTGTGAGTGAGGGATCAAGAGGGTGAAGCTCTTCACCATCTCCTCTCCTTCTTCTTCTCCTCCCTTCTCTCTTCTTGCACGCGCGGCTATGGAGGATGGAGCTTGGAGGTGGAGGAGGCTTGAGGATGCTTGAGCTAGCATCTAGGATCGTGAAGCTATCGGTGTGTGGAAGAAAGGAGGCAACTCATATCGGCACTAAGGTAAGCTCACTACACTCGTAGGATCGACAGCGCATCGGCTAGGTGAGAGATAGCCATTAGAGCTTGCTTGGAATGCTTGAAACAATAAGCAGTCCGTGGGTCTGGCGGTAGAGCAAAAGCTCCCACATTTTGGTTGTGTTGCTGGGATCAACGGATTCAATCTTGAGCACTTGCGCGCCTCATACCGAGCATCGAAGTAAGGGATTCATCCCCGAACCGAAGCTTGAGATAGGTAGGAAGTTGGGTGTTTTTGATCTTCAAAACAAGTAAGTATTTTGGGTTATTTTGTTTGTTTGATGATTAGGAAACATGGAGAAATCAGTTCAGTATTTTGCTTTCGATTCGTGTTGCATTTAGAGTAGAATAGGATTAGGAAATCGCACTGGAGAAGGGTAGGGTTTACTGTTGCAAAACATGGCAAAAAATCATGCAAAAATGGCAAAAAACTCGCTTGCGATGCTTAAGATTGGTAAGTGAGTGATTGAGGGCATCAACACCATACCCGGGAAGGGGTATAAGAGCCAAAAGGCCAAGGAGGCACTCATTTGCAATAGTTCAGTGTGAAAGAGAGAGAGAGAGAGAGCTACCAGCCGATTCGATTCGATTGCACCAACGACGAGCCTGTCACTCCATCCAGGTATATGAATCCCTTCTCTTACTCCCTTAGGTAGGATCTAGAGGGTTATGCCTGGTATGATTAAGTGAAGCACGAGAAACGATCGAAATCGAGTTTGCGTTGTTTACGTGTGCCGCACTCGGCCCGTCTGAGTGGCCACTCCTGGGCCAAGTCCCAGAATCGGCCCTCGGCCCCTCGCCATTCGGCCCATCCAACCAAAACCCTAATCAGCCCGTCCGAGTCTATAATTTAAACTGTGGACAAACTCGGCCCTCGGCCACGTATCAAATTTGGCCCTCGGCCCACTTGCCTCAGCCCGTCCAAACAACCTTGTCTGAGTCAACCACTCGGCCCATCCAAGTATACGACACTGAAGGACAAGAAATAGAGCAAATATGAGCAGACTCCAAGCAGCAGAGAAATAGTATCTTCCTGATGGAGTGAGGAGTCATGAGCGTGGAATGTGACCACGCTTGGTTGGAACACGTAGGAGCCATAGACCTCGAGCAAGCGGGACTCGCCCAGCCAGGAATGACATCAATGTTTAGAAATGAATCCCCATCTAAACTGCGCCCACCAGGAGAGACCATCCCTTCTAGCGAAGGAGGGGGGTTCGACTCTGAATCAGAGGCTAGTTCGGATAGTGATCCAGAGATCCCTAGGCCACCCACAACCAAACGCACCAAGGGGGACCTACTTGTCCACCTGAGGCGCAGACAATTGAGACAAGAAAAGGAAAACCAACCCAAGGATGCTCGAACGGAAGAACAGCAAAACAGCAGGACCTCCCTAAACGATTTACAAAATTCAAAAAGGGGGATAGGGTGGTAGTTCTGCCAGGTGCTAAACGTCAAGCACAGTCAAGTGAACCAATCGAAGGACCATCCAAGGTCAAAGAGGTGAACCTAGCTCAAGAAGGGGAACCACCCCGACCAGTCTTCATTGTTGATGACTTGACTAATGAAGAAGAAACGAGTCTTGTCGCTCTCTTGCGAGAGTACATAGACGTGTTAGCCTAGTCCTTAGGAGAGCTCAAGGGGGTAGATCCGAGTGTCGTGGCCCACAACATACCCATGACACCAGACGCAATACCGATCAAGCAGCGACCGTACCCTATGAATCCAAAACATGCTCATGCTGTCAAGGAGGAGATTGATAAGCTGATGAGAGCAGGATTCATTTATGAAATTGAGCACACCAACTGGGTATCACCCATAGTCATAGTGATGAAGAAGAATGGAAAAATCTGAGTGTGCGTCAATTACAAGAAGGTAAACACTGCCACCAAAAGTGACAACTATCCGTTGTCGTACACCGAGCATATGCTTGAGAGAGTGGCAGGCAAGGAAGCCTACAGTTTCTTGGACAGCTTCTCAGGGTACAACCAGGTGCAAGTGCATCCTGCGGACATGCATAAGACTGCCTTCACCACTGAGTGGGGCGTCTTTGCTTACATAGTCATGCCCTTTGGGTTGACTAATGCCCCTGCAACTTTCCAATGCCTCATGTGTACCATCTTTAAGGACATGCTTCGCAAGGAGTTAGAAGTCTTTGTCGACGACCTCTATGTCCACTCGACCTGGATCGAACACTTAGACAAACTCCGAGCAGTCTTTAAGCGGTGTCGTTTATACAGTCTCTCCTTGAACCCCTTAAAGTGCCAGTTCTGGATGAAGCATGGATGCATTCTGGGGCATGTGGTGTCGAAGAACGGCATTGCCACTGGGGCTTCTTGAAGGTGAGGGTCATTGTTGACCTTCCACTCCCGAGCAACTACAAAGGAGTTCAATGCTTGCTAGGCCATACCGAGTACTATCGGCGGTTTGTACTCAATTATGCGTTGATCGCCAGACCATTGTACAAGCTGCTTATAGTCTTCGAATGGACTGAAGCATGCCAAAGGGCATACGAAGAGTTGAAGAAGGCTCTAACCACAGCATCAATCCTATGAGCCCCAGATTGGACCATCACCTTCCACGTGCATATCAACGCTTCTAAGTTTGCCGTGGGGGTAGCGTTGTGCTAGCCTGGCGAACACAATTTAGACTATCCAGTGAGCTTTGCTAGCAGATGACTCACTGAGACGGAAATGAATTACTCAACGACGGAAAGAGAGGGATTAGCCATGGTATTTGCACAGTAAAGAAATTCCGGCATTACCTTTTGGCTACGCCCTTCACCTTCTTTGTGGACCATCAAGCCTTGCTATTTCTAGTAAACAAACCTTGTGCTACAGGATGCATAGCTTGATGGCTCCTTCTGCTTTTAGAGTTTGACTTCTCCGTAGTGGTACGGAAGGGAAAACATCATTACATGGCTGATCACATGTCGCGCATTCCCACCGGAGAAGCCACTAGACAAGGTGTTATTGATGAACTGCCTGACGCCCATCTGTTTAACCTCTCCAGCGAGAGAGACCTATTTAAGGCTGATCTAACGCCGTACCGGGCAAATGACATAGTCCAAATACTTGAGCACACACTGCCTGACCGACAAATAAAAAAAGCCCGGCTTAGGCGATTAATCCTTAAGATCCAGCCCTACCAGCTGATTGCAAGCCAATTCTATAGGCTGGGGCAAGACGGATTGTTGCGCAGATATGTGTGCAAATATGAGATGCACGATGTGCTCTCAGAAGCGCATGGCGGCATTGCTGGAGGGCACTTAGCGGAGATACGACAGCACGAAAAGTGTTGCAGTCTCAACTGTGGTGGCCCACGCTTTTCCGCGATGCAGCACGATTCGTCAAGCACTATGGTAAGTGCCAGTGACGGACGAAGGTTCCAATTCACAAAGATCGAATGGAATTAACCTCGGTTATTACTCGACAACCCTTCAAAAAATGAGAATTGATTTCATTGGGCCCATTAGTCCTGCGGCACAGTATTCGCAGGCTAAGTACATCATTGTGGCCACGAATTACCTCACTAAGTGGGCAGAAGCGTGAGCCACACGAAAAAATGACGCTAGAATGATGGCTAAGTTCTTATGGGAGGAAGTAATCTCACGATTCGGTTTCCCCATCGCACTGGTCAATGACCAAGGCACGCACTTCATCAATGAAGTGATCGTGCATCTCCTGTCTACCTTCCTCATCGTCCATTGCAAATCCTCGCCATACTACCCTCAGGCAAACGTCCAAGCCAAATCAACAAATAAGATTCTTGTCAATGTCCTAACCAAGGTCGTCTTTTCTTCACGCAGTGACTGGGACAACAAGTTGATGGCAGCTTTGTGGGCTTACCGAACCGCTTATAAAACGGCTGTCGATCAAACCCCCTTTAGGCTGACGTATGGGACAAAAGCGATTCTACCATTAGAGTTCTTCGTTCCTAGCCTGAGAGTAGCACTTCAAGAGCGATGGGAAGGGAAGGAGGCATGGACGCAATGACTAGTTGAGCTCGAACGTCTCTCGGAGACTCGTCTTCTTGCCACTCATGCACTGATCTGTGAGAAAGCCCGATGCAAGAGCTGGTTTGACAAGCACATCAAGTAGCGCGAGTTCGAATAGGGTGACTTAGTGCTCCTCTACTCGGTTAAAGGGCATAAGCAAAAGATGAAATTTAGAGGCCTTGGACCCTTCAAAGTTCGTGCAATCAGCCAAACAGGCAACGTTGAACTCGAGACCCTAAACGGTGAAGGAATAGGCTTCTTCAATGGTAGTCGTGTCAAGAAGTACTACCCTCCTACGCATCCTTTGCACGAACCACCGATGTTAGAACCGCCTGTCAAGGTACAAGTAGCCACAATCACTGAAATCAATGATGAGAACGAGGAAGCCGTGGAACCCGCATACCTTCGTATCACGGTCACGGGAAAACAAACATGTGCTTTCACTGCCTTAATCGACGAGGGAGCAGACTTCAACGTCCTGACCTATGATCATTGGACTCAACTTGGCCAGCCACAACTTCAACCCACCACTACAAAATTAAGCCCATATGGGGCTCATTCCTATGCACTACTCGGCAAGTGCAAGGCAGTCGTTTCTATCGAGTCTGAGACTGTTCCAATGATTTTTTACGTGCTGCCAAATGCTAAAAACGCAGGCACAGAGTCACTGCTAGGGCGCACCTTCAAAATGCAGACCCACTGCAATGTCGACTACGTGTCGCAGCGCATCCACCTAGCAATAGGCAACGTTCTCATTGTTACAGCTTTTAGCAAGGGCTACGTAACCTCATCACGGGCCACCCAGCCACCGATAGAAACACCTGTAGGCAATTCTCAGGAGGGGAGTAGTGTGTGGCTGCTACTCCCCGAGTCTCATCGACCGCAATCCATACCAGCCAAAACTAAGGCCCCCCAGCCTCGCCTTCAATGGGTGCCTAAACAATTGCAACAGTCGCCTAGGAGTCGACACTCCTACCCTCATAAGATGAGAAACCCTTAAACCTAGGAGGCCCAAACACAGTTACAGGAATAGACGTGTAATCAGTCAAAGATGGGTCCCCAAGGCTCTCTTGCGTGCACAAGGCTACTATGAGGGAAATGCTTGGCTATGGATACCTAAGGCCCACACGGCCAGAGGCACCACTCGTACGCCAACGTCAAGCTTGATCATCCCAAAAACTGTAGGACCTCAAAACCATAAGCCGCAGAGTTTCCCCGACCTGCAACCATCAAGTTCATCCATGCGTGAACCTACGCGAATGGCCCAATCCCGTCGAACCAAGCAACAACCGGCAGCTCGAGCATCATCACAAGCAGGAAACGATCTGACTTTCCAAATCCATCCTGAAAGCAACAGGCCATCACTCGAGGCCGCGGCTAACCTAGCCTCCGTCCTAGCGACCCAATCGCAAGCTCAAGCACACTCACCACCATAACTTTCCATCTCCAAAGGCTCAAGTCCTACCAAACCCCAACCACTTGCAAGCCTTAGGCCCTCTTACGAGAGGAAATCCTTTCTCTCACTAGCAGCTGATTTAGCTGAGGAAACAGGGGATGATATGGTGGATTGCATTAAGTGACTGGATGCTACTTTTGTGTCGCTAGCTCTGAGCTACGATCGCCTCGACTTAGGCCTTCGACTTAGGCCTATTGGATGAATCCTTCGCAGCCGAAGTTCAAACGATGCCTTGTTCTTGGAAAACGTTTGAATTTGCATTTGCAAAAGCCCCTACCTCCACTGCTAAGTTGCTCGGCGGTGAGATCTCAAAAGAGCAAGCAATCAAACAACGCCTCATCACGTCGTATGATTAGCGAACCACCTCTGCCATCACTGACCAAGAAGTGGCAAAGCTGTCAAAACTTGCTGAGACAAAATCCCAGTTCTTAAGGCATTGGTACGCTCTTAGACTGCAATGGGAAGTTAAAGGATGCTGAGTAATGACCAACGTTGAGTAGCGATGCGCTATCAAAACGGTAGAGTACGACCCCACATACATCGTGCCAACATCATATCGAGTGTTAACCACGCTGCGGGGCCATCCTATAGAGGAACGCATCAAGGGACACCCCTACCTCAACCGCCTGTTGACCGAAAAGGAGTTACACATTGCTAGCTGAGTCAACTCGGGTGACTTCCTAACTGACGTTCTCACATACATCACCCAAGTGGGGATTAAACCCTCCGACCTGGACCGCGAAGCCCATTTGGAATACAACCCCAATTTCTATACTTGGCTCCTTCACAAGTAGCCCCTACACCTCCATGCCAAAAGCCCTACACCTTCTAATCCTCATCCTAGGAAGGATTCTTCTCAAACTGGAAGGGGAGGGGGTAAGGTGAATTAGATCAGAAGCAGTAAAGCAAATCAAAGTCAGTGAAGTACGTAGACATACATTGTGAAAAATTGATGGGGTAGGAAAAGGGCACAAAAACTTTGAATTAAAAGGCAAAAAGTCAAAGTCTGAAAAGAGAATCTGCACTAGACCTTAATGAATTCATTCAAAAGCATAGAGTTTTTTCTTTTTCAGCGATTATATATCATAAGCACTTATGAGGAGAGCCGCACCTATAATCAGTTGAAATTCCGAACTATTCACAATTTGAAAGAATTAGTGGCCAAGGAAGAGGCGGCCAGGAGCGTCGTGGAAAGCTGCAACCTCAAGAAGTACCTGGAAAGTTTCGCACGAGAACCTGAGCACACGAGCTGTGTGGAATTTCTCAGGTCCTACAATCCCGACAACGAATGCGGCACTATCACAGTGGGAAGAGGACAAAATGCTAAGCAGGTACTAATTCGTCTAACCCCGACCTTGGTGGAGAAGGCACTGGGACTGGAACCGAAGGTGGAAAAGAAGCAAAAGAGGGACGTATACGCCATGCTGGGGATGAGAAAGGAGGACGTGCTGACAAATGATGGCATCAGTATCCAGGACATCCCCAATGCAGAGACCAGGCTACAGGCGAAGCTCATACATGCGCTCTTTTCCAGCCAGCGCTACAACATGTTGATGCACCGAATCCGCGTACCAATACTGGAAAATGTAGCGGCCCATACCCTGCATGAAGTCGACTGGAATGGCTACGTGTGCAAAACTATCAACGAGGCAGTCCAAGCGCTAGCCTTAGGAAGCATGTCAACAGGCGAAGAATCCCTGATGTCGAAGGCCACAGAAAGAAAAAGGGCCTCCTCCAAAGCCTTGTTCATCACATACGGGGGCATCTTAACGGTGCTTATCTAGGAGGCCGTGAAGGAAGCAGAAGAGGGGGAGGGAGAAACACCCAACCGATCACCTCCCCATCAACACCAAGAGAGGTCTAGTGATAGGACGGAGACCAAGGAAGAAGGGAAAGAGCAGAAGAGCAAAAAGCAGGTTAAGGAGACTAAGAAAAAAGCAACACAGAAGAAAAAGAAACAAGATGAAGGCCGTAGAAAGGAGAGGGAGGACTTGGAGAAAGCGAAACAACAATCCCTAAGGGAGGCAGAGGAGAGAGAAAGGAAGAGGAAGCAGGAAGAAGAAGAGACAACGGAGCAATTCAAGCAGGCTAAAAATGCATCCAAACAAGAGGCTGAAAGGAGAAGGAAAGAAGAGCAAGAGGAAAAAGAAAAACTAGAGGAAGAATGCAAAAAGTTCGAGGAGGAAAGGAAAAGAAGAGTTGCGGAGGAGGACGAGGAGTTAAGAAGAAAAGAGGAGGAGGACCTGGCCGAAGCCACACGCCGGTCCATCGAGCAGCAGTGCAGGGCCGATGACCCAGAAGCCTAGAATCAGCCCAGGGAAGAGAGGCCTAGCTCCAGCATGCAAGCCCTAGAACCCGCACCCCCCGCAGTTCCAGAAGGAAAAGGCAAAGCATCCCTGCATCCCATCCCCACCCTCATGGCACCCCCCGCAGAACCCACTACGCCCACCCCTAGTATCCCCACCAGCTTGGAAGTGTCCAACCTGGTGGCCTGGATGCAATACTTCATCAGCAAGGAAATGGCCCAGGGGAAAAGCACGGAAACTATGACCACGCGACCAAAAAGGCCAGCTGCAGATACTGAATCAAGGCAAGATCAAAAGCATCTGTGCATGGAGGCCTCAACCACCCCCACCTACACAACAATGACCCCACCAGCCAGTTACGACGAATACGTCGCTAAGCTGCTCTCCCAAATAGAGAGAGCGAAGGAGGAAAAAAGGATGGCTGTGGTTGAGTTGATGACAGAAAAAGAGTCAGTGGCAGCTTTCCAATTGGAAAAAACCCGCATCATCTCCATGCAGCAACGCCAAATATTCAAACTCAAGCAAGAGTTGAAAGCCAAAGAGGACAGGGAAGAAAGTTACAAGTAGCGACTGGAGGACGAGAATCAAGAACTCGTGTAGATGCAACGGGAGTACAAGCTCCTCCTGATGCAATATAAGGAACTGGAGTCAAAGACCGCCACCATTGAGCAAATGATGGAGGAACTGAACGCCAAGGAAGAGGAGAGGAGCCAAGAGAGGGAGCAACAACGAAAGGAGATCGAGTCTATGACCGATCAACTACTTCTCGAGAAGAAAGAACAAGACAACATGAGCAAAGAGCTCAGGGCCCAGGAGTAGAAGCTTGTAACCCTAGCTCAAAAGCAGGGGGAGAGCATGGAAGGAATGAGCAAAAGGGCCGAGGAATGGACTACGCAGAACGCGGCATGGGTGAAGGCACTGGCGCAGCGCCTCACCTTGGTGGAGAAGTAAAAAATCTTGGTAGAAAGCAAAGCAAACGCCGCCCAGACAGCCTTCACTACCCAACAAAAAGCCTTTCTCAATACGCTGTTGGATACAACTCAACCAGAGGAAACGGAGCCGTTGGAGGAGGTGAAGAAGAAATTAAGCATCACATGCAGAGCCCTGCATGTGGGGTTGCATTATGCCACCCCAACCTGCAGAGGTAAGTCTGGGTCTAGAACCGGCAGGGGGAGAAAGTCGAATTTGAAATTGACATGAACAGATTTAGAGAAGATGTAATCCCGCAGCCCCCCTCACCGCACAAACAAGATCAGCAACAACCCAACCCGCCCCTGGATAGACAGGCCATCCTCAAGAAGCGGTGGAAAAAGCTGGTGGAAGAGGCCAGAAAAAGGCTACAGGCCAAGCCAGTCGTGCAGCCATCCGTTCCCCTCCCACCATGCCCCGAAGACCTACCAATGCAATTCCACGCAAAACTAGTGGTCTGGGAACGGCAAGAAATGGAAAAGGACCCTTTCTCCTTCAGTTTCCTTATGCTTGATAGCCTGAGAAGGGTCCTGCCGATCAAAGCGATGGAGAAGGTGATCGCGGTTGGCAGCCGACTAGGCCAAAGATGGCTGGAGGACAGGGCAAGGACCCCCATTTTGTGGGGCACGGAGGAGGCCGAATTTTGGCAAGACAAAATATACGAAGTGCCACACATGGTGAGGGGCTATGACTACCAACCCCTCTGGAGGAGGCGAACATGTAACACCAACATACTCGCCTGGATGGCATTTTGTAACACCCTACCCTATGAGCGGAACGACCCCACGTTTATGGCATATCCCTATAGGGTAGGCATGGATTTTGTCGCCACCCTCCATGGGAGGAATGACTTCCCCTTCGTCTACAATGCCAACGCCACTTCCTTTGAGGACGCTCTACTTTTTGATCTAGGAAGCCTGCCCACCTCCATGATGTGCTTCCTCGCTGAGTTCTCCTCCTGCCCAGATCCCGCATTCATAACCACCTGTAATTACCTTAGGCTCCTTAAACTCCTACTTAAGCAAGATCCGACACCACAAGAAAACGGCTTGTCTCCCCTCTTTTTTGATCCTAACGCTATTGATAGTTGCGCTATGACCCGCTTAATGATGAGGGCTAACCTACTACCTTCATTTTGCCTAGCGCTCCTAGAGGATATGAGTGACAGCCAATTCACTAGGTGCAATCACCCCTTTCTATCCACCACCTCTCTCCATGTCCGCATGAACCTGAAAGGATACATGCAGAGCCACCAATTTTTACGCAAATCCATCCGCGCGCCCTCCCCCCTCATTCCGACGACGAGAACTAGACTTGGATGTCCTGCTCCTCATGTAATACTATCCCGAAATGTATCCAAAAAAAAAGGGCACGATCACTGCACCTAGGAGTCCTTAAGTTAGGCGTGTCTAGTGACCTTGGTCGGCTGGCTCCACTCCTAACCCCCTAGCCCTTTTTGATCCCCCATGTCACGCTTAGGGCACATCAATGGCAGGACACACCTAGGGAGGTAACACTCACCTGTGGTTCGACTTGTCACCCTAAGCCACTGGCACCACACCCCCTTGGCACAAATGGGGTCCTCAAGTGTGGGACATCACCCAGGTTTGCCTGCGATTAGACCCACTTTCCCCTTTCACTAGTACGAGCACATTGCACCAACACGCTGAGGACAGCACCCCCCCTAGGTAGAGCACCGCACCTTCTTCTTTAGGTACACCACAAATGCCCCAACCACCAACTTCGGAGGCCCTCGTCCACCCATGCAATCCACTGAGCTGCTCCGACAAACCTCGTTCTTGAGCTTCCACAAGCACCTGAGTCTACATGTGGCCCTCACCCTTACACCCACGCCAAAGTGCCATGGGACTGGCACTCATCTAGGAGGGGGGTAATGTTAACCCCAAGTCAAGATGGCAAAGAATGGAGGGAAAGCAATGGAAGATGGAGAAAGAGCAAAGACATGCAAACGGCCTCTAAAGATGAACTAGGGTAAAAAGCGCAACCTTAAAAGAAAAGGCACCTCAAAAAACTCAGAAAATCCTTGTAAAAGAGCGCCAGGCTCCCTCCTGTGCCCATTGTAAAATATTAAACGGGTGTAGGCTAGAGGCACGGGGCTAAAAGAGGAAATTGTATAAAGGACCTTGCCACAATGGCCAGTCATGTAAAAAAGGGATGGGTGTCCATGGGATTTTAGGGTTTGTATATATAAAGTTTAAAAAGTGAATAAGAGATCATTCTTTGGTGTGTGGCAAAAGGAGTCTTCTTCTTCTTCTTCTCTCCTTCTCACCTTCTTGCTTGTGTGTGCTCTTGAGAGAGGGAGTGTGAGAGTGTGAGGGAGTGAGTGCGTGTGAGAGTGAGGGATCAAGAGGGTGAAGCTCTTCACCATCTCCTCTTCTTCTTCTTCTCCTCCCTTCTCTCTTCTTACGTGCGCGGCTATGGAGGATGGAGCTTGGAGGTGGAGGAGGCTTGAGGATGTTTGAGCTAGCATCTAGGATTGTGGAGCTACCGGTGTGTGGAAGAGAGGAGGCAACTCATATCGGCACTAAGATAAGCTCACTATACTTGTAGGATCGACGGCACGTCGGCTAGGTGAGAGATAGCCATTAGAGCTCACTTGGAATGCTTGAAACAATAAGCGGTCTGTGGGTCTTGGCGGTAGAGCGAAAGCTCCCACAAGGAGGAAGGTAATTGTATGGGTGGTTGGATAGGGTAGGATAGAAAGAAATGATGATTTGATAGATTGGAGGTGATGGGAGACAAATAAACATAATTTGGATAGAATGTGATGGTAGGATAAGGTCATGTGTAGGGATATAGGATTGCAGATTAAGAAGTAGTGATGTGATAAGGAGGAACTCAAGGAGATAGGATATTGAGGTGAAGTTGGAAACATTGTGAGAATTGTAAATGTGTAGGAGGAAGCCAAGGGTGTGTGTGATTGCATTTGGTTAAGAGATTGTGGCACACAATTGAATTGGAGTGTGTGTGTGACCATAAGAAGATGTGGATATTGAGTACATAGAGAAAGTGTAAGTTAAGGACCAAGATATGAACTTGAGATTGAAGTGGGGTTTAAATAGTGACTAGATGTGGAGTGACAAATGTAAGAAAATAGGATAGGCAATGTACATGATGAGGGAGTGACCTCAAAGGTTGGTAGAAACATCCAATAAGAGTTGATGAGGAATAGTAGGAGTATCCACATTGTCAATTGAGAGAGTGACAAGGTTTGTCATCTTTTTGCTACTAAAGTATCATCCAAATGTCTTGAAAAACATAGTCTAATAGAGAGGCTACATACAATGCCTTCTTGGGCCTCGAGATGTATGGTATGAGAGGCATCCCCTTCTTCCATTGTTGTTTCAATTGAGATTATGATAGTGCCTTCCATGTTAAGATTCAAGAGGAGAGACTAAAATGTGTGACAAACATTGTAGTTTTGAAAGTGAACAAGAGAGCTAGAACATGCCTAGATGGATGAGCTAAGAGCATGAGAGCACAAAATGGATGAGTCATGAGAGAGAGGTGGATGTGAGGGGCCTTCATCTGGTAGAGAATTTGGGGTGTCCATCAAAGAATTTTTTATGAAGTCTGTTAGTTGATAGGAGAGACTGAATATTGGACTTAATGAGAATATAAGGATGGAATATATGTGTTCCGTGATGTGATAGAAATTTCTTGTGATGGTTTGCAAGGATGAAATGAGAGAAAGACTTTAGATAAGGGAGAATTTTCAGAGTTTAAAAAAAGAGAAGAGGGTAAACATGTGGCAAGGGCAAGGGCTATGGAAGTGTGCAAAACATATTTTTTGGCAATAATAGTGGATGTGAATGAGGATAAGCTTAGAGATAAGGCTTGTAGGTAGATATGGATAGGGCTCAAAAAAAAGGAAGGTTGGAATAAGTGAGGATAATGAGAAGCCTTGAAGTTAGGTGAGAAAGGATAGAAAATATGTGGCACAAAGAAAAGCACTTGAGAATGAGGTTTACTGAGAGAGAATGAGGTTCGGTGATAAATATTTAGAAATTGGCATGGATGTTTCAAGGGCAGGTGGTGGGAAGAAGATGCCTCTTAAATGATGGAGATGTCGATGTGGAAGGGGAGGGGATTAAGGTCTTAAAGGTTAATCGTAAATCAACCTTGAATTAATGATCTACCCTATTTGACTCGAACGAGTGGCGCGCGGGGTTTGGGTTGACGAGGCCGTACTGTTCACCAAGTTGCAACTTGAAAATGATAGAAGTTAAGCAGAAATACCAGTTTTTGTCCACAAAGTGAGCTATGGTGTTGCTTGAAGGACTGGAGTGCTGAAGTATAAAATATGCACTAGAAGTAGATTAGTGCCAACTCCAGCTTGTAATATATGCCATTGATAGATATAAGCCTTGCAATGGAGTTTTCCCAAGAATAATAGCTCAAGTTAATAATCATTTGAGTAGTATAAATGGAAGATCAGTTACCTTTCATGTAGTATTCTCTAAGGTGATAAAAGATAGCATTTGCCTCATAGTGATGGGAATCAATTTTAAGTCCCACATTGACTTGGAGATGAAAAAAGAGAGTAATTGTCACCAATAGAGTTGCCAAAATCAATATGGCAAGATAGCATCTTGAAGGGATACCAATGCTTTGTGCTCCACAATAGATATAACTTGCAATCACATCCAATACACATGGAACTCAATATAGAAATATGCCTTAAACTAGACCTTCTTGAAGTAGACCTCCTTAAGATGTAGAGTGTGCTATGAATCTTCTTCATGAAAAGCACTTTCTTGTTGATATAGAGACCTTTTTGTTGCTTGATAGAAAATCTTCCTTGAAGTTCTTGATGTAGAAACTTTTGTGATGAAGAAAACCTCTCAGTAATCTTCTGCAAACTCAATGGGTGAGAAAACGAAGAGGTAAAGAGATAGATAAGATGAGCTCTAAGATGCATGCAAAAACCTATTAACCTAGGGCCGCCCGGCCAACTCTAAGTTTGTAGATGATTGGCAGTGCTAGGCCATCAAGAGCTTGGTGAGCTCTGATACCATGTAGTGAAAGTGATGATGAGAAAAAGAGAGAGAGACAATGAGACAATGAGATGGAGAATAAGTCACACGCTTATATCACACTCTTGCATTGCAATACCTAAGAGTGCAGATATATGTACAAAAAAGTTGTGGATATGGTAGGTTCTCTCAGTGAAGTATTGTCCATATATTCTAGATTCATCTTATTTAGTTCTCCTAAATATCTAGATATTGTCTTTCTAGATATTCTCTAAGCACATGTTAATATGAGTACATCCCATTATTCTAACATTTATGGTTGAGGGGGAGAGAGAGAGAGAGAGAGTGTGTGTGTGTGTGTGTGTGTGTGTGTGCGCGCGCGCGCGCGTGCGGAGCTATTCTCATGGGGGATTTTTTTAAGGTATTTTCAAAAAGCCACGAACCCCCCAAGGTCACATTGGGGGGTTTGTAGTTTTCTAGAAAAAACACCCTTCCCATTAAGAAACCCCCTACAAGGGTTTCTCCAAAGAAAATCCTTTCCTAATTTTGGGAGAAGGCTTCAACGCCCACATGCACCATCCCAAATTTAGGGGGGATTGAAAACTTCCTATGTATCCTCAATTTTTTTTTGGAAATAAAAAACTCTCTGTAAAATTGTTTCCCATTGGAAAACCATGGGTTTTGTTCTCTTGTAATCCGAGATCTTATAAGGGCATTCTTACCATAGTTATATTTTACAAAACAAAACCTTAGTCAAATAGGTACAACAGGGACACGAGCTATAAGAAGCTTTAATGGAGTACCACAAGGTGCTGGTAGCCTTTCTCGGAGACCCCACTCTAACCATCTTTAGCATCTCATCACTAAATTTGAGGTACAAATTTAGGATTCTTGGAAAAAGAAGGCTCGCAAGACTTGAACATGAGTTTATCTCAAGTTGTTTTTCAAAAGAATGTTATTCTTCTTCTTCTTTCAATCTTTTTGAGATCTTCCATGGAGTTTGGCATGATAAAACTCCAACTCTCTCTCTTCATTATTTGATATTTGGCAACAATGGAGTGCTCCTTGTTGGTATTCTTGGGGATGGGCAAGGGATTCATGAACTCTACAACCATACTAGATCAAGAATCGTGAATGTTTTTGTATGTAAATTGTTCTAACAATAGAGAGACCTCTTACTTTTTGTATGTAAATTGCTCTACATCAAAAGGGATAGATTGGTTGCAATGCTAGTTGTTGCACCAGAATCTGTGTGGTGCTACATGTTCCCCCTTCAAGAAATCAACTCCATACTTTTGACTACTTCCTTGTTGGCACTTTGATCTGGTAATAAATTTCTCAATTACTCTGGGAGGCAATCAACATACATAGCTCAAGCTACAATAGAAGGAAGGTTCTCACCTCGTTCTTCAACCTTTGTTTCCTTGTGAGCCAATTCCTCTAGACATGTAGAACTCCTTGCAATCATGGATTACTCTAAAGACTGCTTCAAGAGGAGGATCCTTTAATCCTAATCTCACCATGCTAATCATATGCCCTACAAGGCAAACCAGGTAACCATGTGGTAACTTGGTGCACCATGCTCAAAGTTCTTTGACCCCCTCAATGAACCCCTACAAGGAAGGTTGTGGTTGCCAGCTCTTCTTGACTATTTGCAAGAAGGGAAAAGAGTGGATTCTTGGTCTAGATCAAAATTTGGAGATTCATCTCAATGGATTATTACTACTGTCTTTACTATTGGTTGTCTTGTGTTGATTTTCCCCAAAACAAAATCTTAAAAAATTAGTCACCTTATTATAGACTATAATTACATCTAATGGTGGAAAAACAAAGAGATCTAGTGTTGAAGAAAAACTAGTGTGACTAAAGACCTAGCTAGCAATGTCTTTGCTCGGGCTTGGGTTGCCCTAGGCAAGATGTGTCTTGCAAACCTCGATCTTGCAAAGGACTACATTCCTCTCTTCTTGCTAAGGCCCTACAAGGAAGGACTTATGGGTTATCTTCTCCACCACTTTTGTCAACAAGTCTAGTTGTAGCCTATCCAGCCATGTCCATTCCTCTCAATCAAGACGATTAATGCTTTTTTGGCTGTAGACAATTTCTTTTTGTGTAAGGCATCAGCACATAGGTTAATTGTCACCATGGATGACTGGTATCATCAGAGATGAGTAGGGATCTCCTTTGCCTCTAAGCACAGGCAAGATTTGCAGACATGTAAATCTTCTATTGATTTCCCCAATCTAGCACATGCTACTACTGCTTCTGTGTAATCTCGAGTCATCAATTAGGAAGGAGATCATCAAGCCTCTCCTCTTCCCAAGGGTCAATATATCTATGTGTAGTAGCAGGAGGCATCGAAATGAAGCTGCTAAAAATTTGCACAGGAGTTGTTCTATCTAGTTCAAAGGGGTATGCTATGATCGGGATAATTGCAATTGGAGGAAAGCAATGCCACTCTTCTTCATGGGCTTGGGTTATGGACCAGCAATGTGTATCCCTAGCCATGTTTTAGGTGTGCCAAACCTTCATCATCAATGTTGTGGCAAATAACTAAACTCAAAGATTTCAAGTGTTGAAAGGTGTAATTGGCCTATGTGATGGGATTACAATTCCAGACATTATTACCTACATTTCAGATCTTTGACTAATGAGATTATTTGTCCAGATAAAGGACTTGTTGCTGGCTTTCATGGAACTAGTTTTGAATGTGGCCATGATGATATTTCCTTGTTGACTATATTTTAGATCTATTCTAGACATTATTGATTGCATTTCAGACCTCTAACTGATGAGATCAACATCTTGAGCAACTGCACTAGCACATAGTGTAGCAGCAATCATGATTGCTACTAGAGGAGCACAAGGAGAGATCATATTGACCAACTTAGGGAAATAGTGAGCCATGGGTGCTCCTTCTAACATTGGCAAAAGTCCAACTTGAAGAGTAGATGTGAAAATAGCATTAGCATCAACAATAACATATTTCCCTACTAGGTTTGCTGTCAAAAATGGTGTCATTGCCATAGCCAAAAAGTAGTGTTTCTCATTAACTATTAACGCCACGTTTCCTCAAGCAAGGTAGGTTACTATGTTACTTGTTCCTCCAAGATACCAAGACACAAGAACTGAACCAGCAACATAGTAGAAGTCAATCAACTAATAAGTACTCGGACAGTTGGCAATATATCAAAGGGTTATACAAGTTGTGCTTTAACACACCATTTAATTCATAGATCTGCCTTCCTCCTTCATCCACTCCCTTCATGAGTATGAAGCTCACAGATAAGTGGACTCCCGCTATCTTTAGAGGCCAGTCCTTCAAGACTCTGAAAGGTCTAACCTTCATTCCATTTGCTAGAGTGACATTGAACCATGCGGTTTCCACTAGTGGGTTTTCCCAAGCTTGGAGGACTGTGTGACTAAGTACACTAACCCCTGCTCCTGTGTCCACACCAGTGGGTTTCCCCAAGTTTATAGGACTACGTGACTAAGTACACTAACCCCAGCTCCTATGTCCACTATCCACTTTCATATAGTATCTCCTAAGGCAATGATAGGTAAGATTGCATGCATCTCAGTGCCTCCCAAAAGGCGATCACTTGTGAGGACTTAGACATTGCATTTAGTGTTAGGCTTGGTATGTGTCACAACATCGTGATCTAGGAAGTCTTGCGGTTTAAATTCATTATTGTATTCCACCTAAGCCATCGCTTCAATTCTTGCCAAAGTGTGGAGTTTTGCCTAAGCAATTCTCCCAATGACAATGTCACAGGAGTTTTTTTAGTGTGGTTAGCAATTTTCCATTTGTCTTTCCCTCCTTGGCTTCATGGGCTCTGTATTAATGCTCTCGAGCCCTTTGCATAGTCGTGGCACCCTCATTTTGCCCATGCAACTATTCATGTAGTGGTGTTGCCTCTTCTGTGCTCTCAAGTACATGGGAGAGACTAGTAGTACATGGGAGAGACTAGTGGTCTCACGGTTGAGAGTTAGTTAATCTCATCCTCAACGACAGGTTCGGCACCTTGGAACTGAGCTTGCACCTCTTTTATCCATTCCTTGACCTTATTCGCAACCTTTAGCTACTAGTTGGAGCCAGGGTATTCTCCAACCTTAGCATTTCCCTTCCCTCTCTTCTTAGGAGTAGATGTTTTTTCTTCAACATCAAATACCTTTTTTCTATTGGTTAACGTGGTCTCAACCCTGATCTTGTGCATTATTTTTGCCTTGGTCCTCTTTTTCCTTCATCGTCGACTCTCCTTCCCTATAGAGGATGCATCCAAGTTATTAGTTGTAGCTAATGAGATACCGGCCTGCTTTGCTTGAGCTTGTGTCATGGCATTTATGGGGATAGGCATGGCATCGTCATCAAATGACTCAACACAAAAGAGTTCAAGTGACACAGATGGCATAATTGCCGAGCTAGTGGAGGGTTTTTGCCTAAGTGCAATCAGCAAACAGGTGTGTGACTCTACATTCAAGGCATCTCAAGTTAGCCTTCTCTCTATTTGCTTGCTCCTTTTCAGGGAACCAAGACGAGATATGCCTTGGATGGCCACATGTCCGACATCCTCCCAATCCTCTATCTCTTCCTCTGGCTAAGGCCATGACCGACACAGGTCTATAGGCCATCAATATGGGATTGCCCTCTTCATCTCATAAGAGACATAAGGGTTCACATAAGAATCTTCCTCTATTCATTTCTCCACAAAGTACACTAGAGCATCACTTGGTGGATGGGTCACAATAGGTCCTTGTCATCTAGGGATTCCCATTGGGTTGATGTCTATTCTCAGGGTGACTAGCTTTGAATCATTAGGTGCAGGGAGAGCCAAATGGGCTCCCCTTCCAAAGTATGATTTCCTAACTCCTTGATAGTATGGCTGAGTGTAAGGTTGCTAGTAAGGCAACCGCCTTGGCACCCGAACAACAGTGCATGGTGTCATGCCCGAATCTTCCATAATCAGCATAAGACCTTGCTTGATCTGGGATTGGGACATTCAAATGGCAAGTGGTTCCCTCCATAGTACACACACTGCACATGAGGTTGTATTAGCATTTGTATTGACTCTTGCAGTCTGGCCAACTCTAATTTTAGGCTGGCTATAGCTTGGGTCTAGTCAACATTTTTCCTTTTTCTTGTTCATTGGGGGCTGCCCACTCGCTAGTTGCTATAGCTCTCTCGATGTTCCTAAATGCATTGCTACCTTGTTGTGTAGAGCAAGAGCTTCTCTCCTTAAGCAAGTCATCTACCCATATGGCCTCCTCAAAGACTCTTGCAAGCACATCCCTTTACATGTTTGAGTTTCTTGCAAGGGCCTTATAGAGTCCTTCATTGGGGATCCTGTTAATGAACACGGTAGGGAGACCGCTCTCTCATTGGGTCGCTCAACTACAAGTACACTCCTATAGAGACTCCTCACATATGTGATGTAGTCTTGTATTTTCTCCTTGTCTTTCTAGTTGACATTCATCAACTTAACAATGAGATTATTGGAGCATCTTGCCTCTGGAAACCTCTTGATGAAGAGATCCTTCAACTGAGTGAAGTTATTGCATTCAACATTGTCTAGACTAGTGAACCAAGTCTATCCCTTGTCTCTCAAGCAAAGACCGAATGCTTATGCTTGTTGAGTGGGTTCCATGAGGTTGTTAGCCTCACACATCTACTCAAACTATTCGACAAAGCTATAGAGGTCATTGCCTACCCGATATTTGCTTTGCAACTATGGGTATTTTCATTTGGTTCATGGCATTTGAGGTAACTCCTAGCCCATTAGCTAGCAATGATTCCACCAAGGCTGCCCCACTTTTCTCAGTGATGGTATTGTCTAGCAATCTTTTTGTGAGTAGCTTGCTCACTGTAAGGTTAGCTTCTAGGGATCTCTCCCTATCAGCATTGCTTCCCATTCTATTCCTACCTGAGATGGCTAGGATCTTGTGAACCTCATTGAAATCTATCTCCTGATGATGCAACCTCTGAGCCCTTTACTCCTAGCTATAACTCGCAATGCACTGCAATTCCTCAAGGTCGACTATGACATTAGCTACGGGTCTTCCATTGTATGCTATCCTTGTTTACTGGTCGTATTGTGTAACAAGTCGTCAGATGTCATCCGAGTACTTTGCCATGTTAAGGTCAAGGTCAAGATCTAGATTACTCTCATTCGAGTTGTTGCCTACCATAATTGTTTCCTCCTAACCCACACGTGCTTCTATGAGGCCAACTAAGCCATCTAAAGATTTTCACATGTGCTTAAATGTCTACAAAACCGAGTGTGACCTTTGATGAAGTTAACTTCATCCAATCAGCTTCCTATTCTTGTTGCTTTTGGAGGGGACTTTGATTACTCCTAACAATTGAAATTGGGTCCTCTATGGGTCGACAAATGGCCAGTCAAGTAGGTCAACTTAGGTCTCTATCCAGGGTAGCAGCCAATGATCAATTTTTTCAATCCCCCCATGGAATGTTATGTCAAGGTTTTTGAGTGCCAACAGTTCTATGGTTTCACCTATTGGTTCCAACTTCAACCTGGTTACTAGCGAGGCCCTAATAAGTCCCAGAATTGGCCAAAAAGTGTTTTATACAAAAGGTTTCGAACAACTTCTCCAAGTCCTAGACTCGGCCATTTGAGTCACAGATTCAGCCTGACTAGACTCCTCAAGGTATTTGGCCATCCAAGTGATCAGACTTAGACTCGAACGAGGGGTGCCCATCTGAGCATCTGAGTGGTCATCCAAGGCCCAAGTTTGGCCATCCCAAAGCCAAGTGGTCAGACCCTCGTTTGAGTCGAATGTCTGAGTGGGTCAATCTTAAGTGGCTTGGATGTCCAAGCCGGTGGGTCAAGACTCGGTTGTTCGAGGCTTGCGATCGCGGTGGCCAAAACCAGTATCTCTTAACACATTTGAGTGTCACACACACACAAGCACATGCAAATATACACATGTGCATGCGTGCACATATACAAACATATATTCCACCAAATGGCATAAATATCATTTTTAATGACTTAACGCTTACTACCCAATGCACCTAGGATTCCATAATAATGCAACAATTAGCAATAAGGATTCAGAGCATACCTAGAAGTGCTAAAAGCATCAATGGTAAGAATTGTAGGTGTTATAGCCTATAGGCAATCTGAGTGCATAGAGTAATGTATTATTTTGTACACATTTTTGTCTATTAGAGTTATATTTTCTCATAATTCTTAAAGAAACTGACAGGCTTCATCTCTGCTAGTATTCGTCTATATTTTCTAATTCTTTTTTTTGAAGGATTCTTCTACATCTTCAATCTCTTCAAACCCTTTCTCTTCCGTCTATTCCTCTCCTTGAATCTACCTTCACCCTGTTGTCACTTATCTTCAAGAACTTGGCTTAAAACCTTCAACCCTTCTCTTATCTCTACCATCTCTGGAGTCTAAGCTCTTGAACCCCCATACATTCTTCTCTTGCCAAATCCCTATGGTGACCTTCAACCCTACGCGCTGCGACATTGGTGAACACGACGTGAAGGTCAGTGTAAGAGAACTCCAAGATGGGGGATTCTTCAGGAGATACTCTACAACAATTGGTGTGCATACTGCAGTAGACTCAACAACAACAAATCCAAATGTTACAACAACAACAACAAAGGCAAGAAGAAGAGAAGATTGATTCCACAGTTATCAAGGCCCTAGAAGAAGTTGGGCGTGAATTAAAACAATTTAATGGTCAAAATGTCTCTGTTTTCATTCGTTTGTATGTTGAGAAAATGCTCTTCTTTGGTGTACCGCAACATGCATGGAGCTGTTATTTTGCCAGACTAGCCAAGCATGGTCTTCAAGAAAGAGTCCATGGTCTTTTCCAATAAGATCCGGATTGGGCTGCATTCAAAAAATCCCTATGCGAAGAATTCTTCTTAGAAGACTCTGGTCTTATGACGAAGAAAAGTTTCATTGAATGGGTTGAAAACCCCAACAAAGGTTTAGCGCTGCAACAGATCTATACCATGAATTTGAAAATAAATTTGGACAACTTGATTTTGAAGACCAACAAAGTATGGAAGGTCAAAAGATTGAATTATTCCTTAAGGCTGTAGATCCCATTCTGCAAGAAAAGCTTGCTAATCGCCTAGAAGATGCTACCTCCGAATCAAGAGTCAAGACTGCATGGATGGATGTTACTGACGCAGTTAACATGATTGCTAGAAGAGAGCTTATGCGACTAAGATTGGGCTCTACTTCAACTTCAACAACTCCATTGATGGAGCTTGCTCCACCTTCAAAATCCCCTATTCCTTTGACTAATCAACCAACTCTTTCTTCTTTTGTTCCTTCTAAAAATGATGTCATGGATGAACTTATTAAAAGCATGTGTGACCTTCATTTAAATCTTACAGAAATTAGTTCCAAAGTAGAGAAGCTGGATGTCAAAGTTGAAGAACGAGGACGATCATCAACTCAAAGTCCCATGAGAGAAGACTTTAAGAAGCACTGTGTTTGGTGCGACAGCCAACAACATGACAAGAGGGAGTGTTTTGCCTTCCATGAGGCTGAAGCATAGAAGCTCGTCTTTTGGAAAGATGGAAAAATCTATGCAGCTGAAATTGGTCTTCCACTGGAGCCAAATTTTGGCAATGGTGGAATGAAGAAAAGATTAGAAGATTTAGCTGTAAAGAATGCATATGCAACAATTGATGCACCTACCTATGGGCTGCAAATTGAGCCAACTAAATCAAGTTTGAAAGCATGTAAAGCTAATATGCAATCTAAAGTATGGATGCATGCACTAGATCAAATGGAACGTGGTAAAGCAACCAAAGAAGATTTGGCTAACGCCAGTCAGTATATTCATGGAATAACTGGTTGGAAAGAACCAGTAGATTCTTTTTCTGCCTTTGCACATTTGGCTGACGTCAATCATAAAGAAGTCTTGATTGAAGAAAAGATAAGAAGAGAAGATGAACCAGGGCCTTCCTCTTCTGGCCCTCCAAAACGGGTAACTAGAAGAATGCCTGAACAACCAAAGCTTGCTGAAAATATAACCCTAGATCAAGAGATGGAAGATGCACCACAAACAAAGAAGACCGAAGGAAAGAAGAAAGGTAAGCAGCGAGGCTACAAATTGCCATCTGACATAGAATCTGCAACCGATCTCAAATGAGTCCTAGAAGAACAAATTCTATGAAGCAAAATTGAATTCACCTTAGGCAAAATTCTTGGAATTGCCAAACGTGAATTCCATGATGTAATTATTAATGTAATCAAAAGGAAAAGACAATATGTTGATAATGAAGCTAAAGAAACAATGCATGCTTTTTTGCAAGTTCTTCGAGTTTTTGTGCAAGATGAAGAGAAGTTGACTTCACAAGAAATTCATCTTGAAGCAGTTAAAGAATTAATTGCAGCAATTGAAGCTGAAGATAAAGAAAACATTAATGCAAAAATTAAAGAAATGAAAGCTGAAAATGTAATGGTCGGCTAGTCCAAACCAATTGGTCATCCCACCTCAGGCTGTCTACAACACATGCATGAGGAGAAGGAGGCTCGGTTCATTCCAAGCAGTCATTACTCTCGTATGCATTGGGCAAGAGCAACAATGGAGACAGTCATCAAAATTGGAGAAAAAGAAACACCATGTATTGCACTCTTGGACCATGGCTCGAAGATAAACGTCATGGCAAGGAGTCTCTATGAAAGTGGCAGATGGCCCGTAGATGTTGATCCAGGATAGCGAATGAGAGCTGCACAAACAACTCTTCTGGAGAGTTATATGCTGCATGTCCTAATGTGCAGGTAACTATTGGAGACATAAAACACAATTTTCACTTTTTTGTTCAAGACTCTTGTAGTTACCCTATCATTCTTGGGCAACCTTACATTTCTAAAGCCCGCTTGGAAACAAAATCTCTTGATGATGGTTCTTCCTTTGCTCGAATCCGAAGCAAGGATAATGAATGAGTTGTCCAATTTCTTACTGTGTAACCATCATCGAAACAGAGATCGACTGCGTGATTATCCTGTGTCTCCTAATGCCCGAGAATTCAAGGGTTTTTTGGCTGCACTACTATAAAAGGAGGCTACGGAAACTGTGTCTCTAGAAAATTTGTACGTATGTACAGCCAATAGTATGGGCTGTTATAAGTCTCTTCCGGCCATAACTAAGGCTGAAAGAAAATATTTATGTCATGTAAAAAGGGAGCTAAAAACTTATGACATGATGGCTAAAAATGAAGATATTTCGGGCATTTTTTTGGATTGATTACTACTGACACATTGGCTGAAATATATGCAGCTGCTCATGCAGAAAATCAGGCAAAAAATCAATCCATAGAAGTATGTACATTGGATTTTTATCAAACAATTCAAGAATATGTTAAGCAGGAAGACGTTGGTTTACTCAACAAGGTTGAAGCGCAAGTGGAGATAAAATACAAGACAGTGGATAAAAAATTCAAACCTGTGCCAATCCCACTGCCTCCTGAAAGTGAAGGGTTGGCTGATAGGGCAGCAAATCAATCAAGTCTTCGTGATCCTTCCAACTTTGGTCACAAGTTCACATTTGAAAGTGTAAAAGAGCTCAAAATAGGTGAAAATTATTTCCTTTCACCGGCTAAAAAACACTCTTTTATGCAAATGCTAATGAAACATGGAAAAGCTTTTGCATTTCAACCAAGTGAAATAGGCTGTGTGGATCTAGATATTGTGGCTCCTATGGTCATTTTTACGGTCCCACATGTGCCTTGGAACCTCAAGCCTATTTCTATTCCAAGGGCACATTTGCCCAAATTACTAGAACTTCTAAATGAAAAGATCAGAATGAAGATTTAAGAACCTTCTTCAACACCCTACTCAAACCAATGGTTTACCATGCCCAAGAAAAATGGATCTTTACGATTCATTCAAGATCTACAACCTGTTAATCGTATCACAATTCGAAATGTTGGTTCGGGTCCAATTGTTGATGAGTTTGCTGAAGCTTTTGCAGGTAGAGCAATTTATTCTATGGGCGACCTATATTCAAGATATGACCAATTTCAGCTTTCATTAGAAAGCCGAGACATTACCACAATGAAGATACCTCTTGGGTTGGTCTACATATGCACTCTACCACAAGGTGCAACAAACTCTGTAGCCCACATGATGAATGCCATGCACAAAGTCTTAAGGGACTTTATTCCACAACTTACTCTTCCATTTCTTGATGATGTACCTATCAAGGGATGTGAAGTCAATGAAAAGAATGAGGAGCTTGACGAAGATGGCTGCATGACATTTGTACTTAACCATATTCATGATTGTGACAGGATTTTGACAAGGCTAGAAGAGATACATCTTATCCTTTCTGGAGCTAAGTCGATTTTTGGAGTAGAAGAAGTCCTAGTGGTCAGCCATCTATGTGGCCCCTATGGACGCAAACCTTCTCCAATCATCAGAGTGCTTGAGAGAGGAAGCAACTCAATCAGGCATCAAGGTCAGCTCACAAAGGGATAACGCATTGACTATGTGAGAGGTAACCATTTGCGCTTGCTTGAAACACTTGAACGAATAAGTGGTTCGTGGGTCTTGAGGGTTGAGTGTGAGCTCCCTACAACTAGCTATGATTGATTTGCCCTTCTCGGACAATGAAAATGTGTATAATCGTGCCACAATAAAACTATGCAGATATGCTGAGCATAAAGGAATCGCCAATGTTGTAGGGGATTGACTACCATCAATGCCTATCTACATGATGTCTAGAAGTGTTGAGCTAGGACCTTGCATGACCTATCATGTGTCCATAAATAAATTGGAATTAATGAAAATCCTAGAATATCTCAAAGAAATGATTCAAGATAATCCTAGTATAAATATCCAACCACTTAAGGACCCTTTAGAAGCCTGATGATGGAATTGGAAGAAGGTACATGACATAAATCTGTTGTACAATTGGACTCTCCTTAAGAAGAACAAAAGTGTTGATGAATAAGGGACCACAATGATGTATTCTCTTAGTATGTAGAAGATATAGAGAGCACCTACACAGATTGTGAATTGAAAGGGAGCGACGGATTGAAGGTTGGACTCGAGAGCTATGGTGGGAGAGCAAGAGCAAGAAAGGGAGAGACTAGAAATGGGAACTCCAATAGTCACAATGTGTGACCGGGCCTTCCTTTATTCAAACTGTCACTAAAAGAATAAAGAATAAAGTGACGGTGACGGGTGCCCGCCACCTACAGTGTGCAATGGTGGTGACTGTCAGTGTAGTAATACACGAGCGGCTAGGCAGATGCGCCTTTACCTCCAACAACCTCCCACTTAAAGGCGAATCTGCCCCAATGAGGAGTGAAAAGAAAAAGAAAAAAGATAGTACAACATGTACACATGTACAACAGGATGAGGAAAGACGTCATCTCATCCCACGCCCATCAACCTCCTGATGAAGGCAAAGTGCTCTGTAGAGAGGCTTTTCGTGAGCAAATCTGCAAGATTCTGGTCACCCAAGCGCACAGTACCCGAAATAGTATGGTATGAATGAAACCACTCTCGGCAAGGTGTCACATGAAAGGATGCACCTGAGTCCAAGAGCCAACACTCTGCATACATAGAGTGTATCTCTGTCATATGCGAAGCACTAGAAGAAGCTGCAAGGATATAATTATCATCATCAACATCCTCAGGTTGCATAACATTGATCTCTTCAATTTTAACACTGGATTTTGCAGGCACTATGCTGCTATCAGAAGACTTATCCTGCACTTTGTCTTTCCCCTTATCTTTGCGCCTTTCATTGTGCAATTCATGGCATTGTGGCCTAATATGGCCCTTTTTCCCACAATGGTGACAAGTAACATCTGCATTCTTGCCATGGGATTTGCTACGTGACTTCCCATGAGACTTGGACCGAGATTTCTGAGAATCCCGTCCACGGCCACTACCACTGCCATGCTTTCCATATCCATCATTCTTGCCTCTAACTATCATAGCATGCGACACACGAGAGGCATCCAAATTCTTACGGTTAACCTCTTCTTGCAGAAGAGCACTCTCAACATTAGATAATTTCAAGGTAGCAGTAGAGGCACATAATGCAGTGCGGAACACATCCCATGACTCATTAAGAGTACCAAGCAAGAAAAGAGGAGTGACATCCTCTGAAAAAGTGATGTCCTGCGAAGTCAAGTTTTTGAGTATAGCCTGGAACTGGCTCAAGTGAGTAGACATAGTCACATTCTCCTTCATGTGCAGATCCATAAGCTGCTTCAACCAATACATCTGACTCGCTGGACTTTTCTTGTCATAGAGATTTTTTATCTTTTCCCACAACTGCCATGCACTCTATTCTTTCTCAAAGACATTATAGTGAACCTGTTCTGTGAGAGACAATACAATAGTGGACTTGCATAACTCATCAAGCTCAAGCCATTCCTCATCTGACATAGTTGCAGGTGGATGCCCGCTTAACCTCAAAGGTTTGATATGCGATTTCTGCACCAACACCTGCCAAATCTAGCTCTTCCAATAAGAGTAATTCGTACCATCAAGCTTAGTGATGTTGAAAATAGCATGATCAGTGGACGAACTCGCCATAATGCAGACTATAGACAGTTCAAAACTGCTTGTTGTTTACTACAGAAAATGACCAAAAAATCACCAAAATTGAGGAAAATTGGCAAAGAAAGTGGAACCAAAGCTGCTACCCACCAAGTACTAGTGAAAATACATCATTTCAGAGTGTTTGAGAATGAAAAATCCATGTCAGTCCATACATATATGCTTGCTATAATAAATTTCAGATTTCAGTAAAAGAGAGCTAACAGTGCCAAAATCGGATCCCAAGGCAATCAGATACTGCCAAGACCAAAGCCGGCATCATGATGGTCGATAATAAGCATGAATCCAACACCCAAGTATGTCATACAAACATCTGCCAGTGAGTAGGCACACCCCCAGGTAATGGGGCAAAGTGTTCTTGCCACTACCAAAACTTGAAACAAGTAGGTGTCAGCTCACAAAGATACGGATCCAAAACTGAGACTTAACTCATAAGCATACAGTGAACCAAGACATATGATGTATCATCCCAAAAGGTAAGAAGTCCCAAAGTCTCAAGTGTCTGTAACTGCTCAATATCATGTAATGGCTCAATGCATAAAAATACCACCTACTCAATGTCTGATAAGCATTCAAGAATGCTCCCACTGGCACAAAAGCTTTATGTACGAGCTCAAGAGCTCAAGCCAAGGCAAGACACAATGCCAATGACATAAGTCCAAGACAATATATCAATAGTACATCCCGAACATGTAGGCTGTAGAGCATCCGTATGTAGCATCCATAAGCATGTAAGACATCAAGTACATCCCAAGATACAACTCTGGCAAGCCAATAAATAGCTCAAGTAAGCTTTGAGAATCCAAGGTCAAGCCAGAGCTTCTATTGAGGTAAAGGCGCCTCAGCCGTGCCGCCCCGTGTATTACTACACTGATAGTACCCGCCACTGCACACTGCAGGTGGCGGGCGCCCGTCACGTCACTTTATTCTTTACATTCATTTTAGTGACTAGTAAATAAAGGAAGGCCCGGTCACACATTGTGACTGTTGGAGTTCCCATTTCTTGTCTCTCTCTTTCTTGCTCTTGCTCTCCCGCCATAGCTCGCGTGCAAGCTTCGATCCTTCTTACCTTTCAACTGGTATCAGAGCTAAGTCAAGCTGAGCAACCAAAGCCAAGACCAAGCGTAGGATGGTCATCTTAACCACAGGAGAAAAGACCTCATCAAAGTCTACACCATGCTCCTGCTTAAAACCCTTTGCTACCAGTCTAGCCTTGTATGCCGGCTTGGGGTGTCCAGGGGTACTTTTCAGCTTGTACACCCACTTGCATGGCAAAGCCTTCTTGCCCTTAGGCAAGGCAACCAAATCCCAAGTCTCATTCTTATGCAAGGAGTCGATCTCAGACTGCATAGCCCTCTCCCAGGAGTGACTGTCACCCCTGCGCATAGCCTCATCATAAGTGAAAGGCTCTCCTGCATCTATAACCAAAACATAATGCATAGAGGGCTGAAATCTATCAGGTGGACGTCTATCTCTAGCAGATCGTCTCACTGCAGGCTCTGCTGCCTGCCCAGTTGGCTGGCCAACACCCTGACCATGAGTATCTGCTGTAGCTGTAGGCTGTCCAACTGGCTGTGCAGGAGCTCTAGGCTCCTCCTGAAAGATCACTCAGCGGATCTCAACCACCTTCTCAGGCTGCCTGTGCATCTTGTCTTCATGGAAAACTACATCATGGCTGCGTACTATTTTCTGCGCCTGCGGATCCCATAGGTGATAGCCCATCTCTCCTGAATCACCATAACCAAGAAAGATGCATTTAATGCTCTTTGGATCCAACTTACTCCTCTTGTCCTTAGGCACATGGCAGAATGCCTCACATCCAAAGACACGAAGATGCGCATAAGAGGGTGGCTTACCAGCCCAAACTTCCTCTGCAACCTGGAAATTTAATCCACTTGAAGGCGATCGGTTTATGACATGCACTGCTGTACTAACTGCCTCAGCCCAAAAGCTCTGTGGTAGACCTGCATGGCTAAGCATAGAGCGGACACGCTCCTGAATAGTCCTATTCATGCGCTCAGCCAAACCATTCTGGGGTGGGGTGTAAGAGGCAGTCAACTGATGCTTAATACCCCTGTCATCACAAAACTGCTCAAAAGCACGTGAGACATATTCTCCCCCATTGTTAGTCCTAAGGCATTTCAGCCTATACCCAGTCTGGTTCTCAACAAGAGCAAGCCAATGCTGAAAGATTGCCAAGACATTAGACTTTTGCTTTATGGGATAAGCCCACACTTTCCTAGAAAAATCATCAATGAAGGTAACAAAGTACTTCGCGCCACCCATAGACATACACGGCATGGGCCCACGAACATCTGAATGCACCAAAGCCAAGGGCTCACTCATGCATGGCCTACCCGATTTCTTATGCGTAGACCTATTCTGCTTACCATAAAGACAATGATCACATGAGTCAAAACGTGCATAGTCCAAAGGCGGAAGATACTGCAAACTAGATAACATTTTCATTCCCTTCAAAGACATATGCCCCAAGCGGGCATGCCAAAGTGATACATGTGGGATAGAGCCCACTGCCAAAACATGGTCTACAGAAGACCCAGATACAACAAGAGGATAGAGGCTGCCAGCCTTGGCACCTCTAGCAAGCACAAGTCTGCCTCTGGTAATCTTCCAGGCAGAATCCCCAAAACAGACATGAAACCCTGCATCATCCAACTATCTTGCAGACATAAGACTGCGCGTAAGCACAGGTACATGACGTACATCCCTGAGCAAAAAGGAACTGCCAGTGGAAAACTGCAAAACTGAATATCTCCACAGCCCACAATATCAAGAGACATGTCATCTCCAAGTCTAACTGATCCAGATACAGCACGGTAAGAGTGAAACCACTCACGGTAAGGCGTCACATGGAAGGATGCACATGAATCCAATAACCAGCACTGTGCATACATACTAGGTGTCTCAATCAAGTGTGAGGCATCAGAAGAACTAGCTGCAAGTATGAACTCATCACCACCATCGGAATCCTCGGTCTGCGTGACATTAATTTCCTCAATCTTGATGCTGGACTTCGCAAGTACTATGGTGCGATCAGAGGACTTCTCCTGCACTTTCTCTTTCCCCTTATCCTTGCGCTTCTCATTGCGCAACTCATGACACTGTGGTCTGATATGGCCCTTTTTCCCACAATGATGACAAGTGACATTAGCGTTGCGCCCACGCGACTTACTACGCGACTTTCCACGAGATTTAGACCAACCCTTCTGCGAGTCACGGCCACGGCCATGACCACGATCATTTTTGTCATTCCTGCCTCTAACTGTCAAAGCATGTGAAACACGAGAGGCATCCAAGTTTTTGCGATTAACCTCTTCCTACAGAAGAGCACTCTCAACATCATTTAGTTTCAGAGTAGCACTAGAGGCACATAGGGCAGTGCGGAATACATCCCATGACTCATTCAGAGTCCCAAGCAAGAAAAGAGGAGTTACTTCCTCGCCAAAGGCGATATCCTGCGAAGTCAGGTTCTTCAGTATAGCATGGAACTGGCTCAAGTGAGCAGACATAGTCGCATTATCCTTCATGCGCAGATCCATAAGCTGCTTCAACCAATACATCTGACTCGCAGGACTTTTCTTATCATAAAGATTCTTAATCTTATTTCATAGATCCCATGCACTCTGTGCTTCCTCAAATACATTATAATGTACCTGTTCAGTGAGAGACAATACAATCGTGGACTTGCATAGCTCATCAAGTTCAAGCCAGTCGTCATTGTCCATAGTTTCAGGCTGCTCCTCGCTCAACCGAAGTGGCTTAATCTAAGATTTCTGCACCAAGACTTGCCAAATTTGACTCTTCCAATAAGAGTAGTTGGTACCATCCAACTTGGTGATGTTAAATATGGCATTATCAGTCGAAGAGGACGCCATAATGCAAGCTGGAAATGCACAGACAATGTAAAACTGTTGGTTGTTTTACTGCAGAAAATGCCCAAAATCCACTGAAATGAGCTCCAAATGGCAAGAAAAGTGTGCCGAAAGATGCTGCCCACTTAGTACTAGGTGCGGTACATCAAATCAGGATATTTCAGCATAAAAAATACTGCTCAGTCCACCAATAAATGCTTGCTGTAATAAATTTTAGAACTGCAATAATGAGAGCAAACTGTCCCAAAACTGGATCTAATGTCAACTAAACAATGCTAGGTCCAAAGCCGGCATAAAGAGGACAAAGCAAAGCCAAATGACAGTGAAAATACATGAGCATAACACCAAGAGATGTCAAATAGCATCTGCCAGTAAGAGGCACACCCCCAGACAATCTAGGCAAAATGTAGAACCAACTGCCAAAACCTGACACGAATAGGTGTCTGCTCAAAAGAAAGCGGATCCAAAACTGAGACTCAGCTCATAAGCATCCTGTGAACCAAGACATATACTCGATGCAACATCCAATTGTCGGAGTATAATCCCAAATTCTCAATACATCTATAACTGCTCAATGACATAGACTGCTCCAATACATGTAACTGCTCCAATAGCATGTAATCCCTGCTCAAGGTCAAGTAAGCATGCAAGATGCTCCCACTGGCACAAAAGGCGTACAAACGAGTTAAGGGCTCAAGCAACCCAAGACAAAGTACCAGTGACAAGTGACCAAGTCAATGCGTCATACGCATCCCAAGAGCATGACATACATGAAGCAACTGATGGAAGCAACCAACGAGCAATACATAATCCCAAAATAAGATCTTTATCAACTCAATGACATCCGATAGCAACCAAATAAATGATCAAACTGAGTTGGAAATGCTCAAATACATCCAAGTCAAAGCTCCCAATGTCGGTAAAGCATAGACAAACCAAGCGGCATATATCACGAACCAAAGCATGTAATGTATGAAGCCTAACTGTCAAGCATAGACATGAGGCATAAGCGGTCCAAGAGCATGCCAAGTCGGTCCAAATGCCAGTGAATACCAACCAAGACGGAGTTTATGCATAGCTCAAATACATTCCATAGATTCAAAAATGAGCTCAAAGTCGTCCCCAAATGTCAGATACATGATGGCCCCGTGTATTACTACACTGACAGTACCCGCCACTGCACACTGCAGGTGGCGGGCGCCCGTCATTCATTTTAGTGACTAGTAAATAAATGAAAGCCCGATCACACATTGTGACTGTTGGAGTTTCCATTTCTTGTCTCTCTCTTTCTTGCTCTTGCTCTCCTGCCATAGCTCGTGCGCAAGCTTCGATCCTTCTCACCTTTTAGCTCCAATAGCAATAGGCTCCAAACAATGTAACTAGCATGTAGTAATGGCATAGGCTAAGCATGTCAAGACCGGTCAGACACAAGCAACATAGATGCCATAAGTACATCCAAGACAGAGCATCCAAATGCTTTGCAAAGCGAGCTCAAGCTCAACCAATGATCCTGAATCAAAACCAAGCTCTATGTTGAGCCCCAACAAGTGTCAATACATCACCATATATGCCCAAAACATAGCCCGAAAAGCATAGGCATAAGTATACATGAGTAAAATGACTTCAACCCAACTGTATACAACAATGATTTACTGTTCAAAACTGAGAATTTCAGCACCAAAAACATCTCCAAATGGTTTCCAAACAATAGGCATACATTCCCCTGACATCCGAGCATCAAACGGGACCAACCGGGTATCAAATGACAATGCCAAACAAGCTGTAGCATCAAATGTTAGTGTAACACTGTCATAAACTGCCTGTGGACTATTATGGCAGTCCCAAAACAATGTTAAATTAGTCCAAATGCTATGCCAACACATCAACCATCAAAACCAAGCATCAAAGCATGTTCATATGCCCGAAATGGAGCCTTTCCAAGTGCCAATGGAGGGGGAGAGCTGTTGTTCTGACTATCAATGCTGAAGACACATATGGGAGAGCTGCCTGATTCCGCCAACTGTAAATGCTAGTCTTGGGGCTGCAAAAAATGGTGGCCAAGCTTCGGAGGGGTCCTGTTAAAGCCAAGGAAGGCCTCAAACAAGCTCAGCAAGTCTTGTTCAACGGCAAGTGAGATATGAAGCAAGGGAGCTTCAATCGTGGCTGCCCCAATCTTGTTTATAGCCTGTGAGACCTGAGAATTGAATTAGACCCTGAAGAAAATGATCAAATACCTCTGATGTAATGCCTTGAAGGTGCCCAACAATGCCGGGAAGGTGCTCGGGAAGTCGGGGAGTGACGGGAGCTCGAAGGAGTTGGATATGGCTACCGAGAAGGAGACCCAATGCAAGTAGGGAGTCGATGGGCTGCTGAGAATGCCACGAACCAAGCTCAAGAGTCAGAAAGCAAAGCTCTGATACCAATTGAAAGGGAGCGACGGATTGAAGGTTGGACTCGAGAGCTATGGCGGGAGAGCAAGAGCAAGAAAGGGAGAGACTAGAAATGGGAACTCCAACAGTCACAATGTGTGACCGAGCCTTCCTTTATTCAAACTGTCACTAAAAAAATAAAGAATAAAGTGACGGTGACAGGCGCCCGCCACCTACAGTGTGCAGTGGTGGTGACTGTCAATGTAGTAATACACGGGCAGCTAGGCAGAGGCACCTTTACCCCCAACATGAATCAAGGGATGAAACCTCACACCTAGACCTTGAAACAATTGACTAGGACACTGATGGGCATACAATTAAGTAAATTATCGTTGGCTCTAAACTTATAGAACCCCTAGTGTAGGTATAGGGTTTTTTAACGACGACCAAATTAAAAAATATTATATGCCGATGCAGCCACTACATGAATACCCAATGGTGCTATCGTCGATTGCCATTCATGTTGTCACAATTATTGAACTCAATCTTAAAGATGAGGAACCTATTCCAATAATTTATTTGAGAGTCAAGTTAACGGCTAGAAAAGAGCATAAAATTGATGCCCTCATCGATGAAGGTGTAGGATATAATGTCATGACTAGACCAATTTCGATCAACCCATGTTGATTCCAACTACTACCAAAGTAAATCCATACGGAGGCATGCCGTATGCACTACTAGGGGAACACCAAGTGATGTTGACTGTTGAGACTAAGATCTTGTCAGCCATATTCTATGTGTTGCCTAATAGGAAAGGGATAGGGAATGAAACATTATTGGGGCATCCATTTAAACAATAGACCAAGTGTCTGGTTGATTTTGAAACTCAATGCATACATCTAGAATTACCCAACACAAGGATCATCACAAATTTTAGTAAGGGCACATTGCCACTAACAATGAAACCCTTGCTTCATATAACCCTGACAAAAAAGAACCATGACATGCTCAAGGATTTGCTTCAAACCCACAAAGAATAATTCCAACTAGTGAGCAAGCTTACTTAGCCCAAAAACCAAACCACAAAGGTGGATCTTGAAAACAAACCACAAGGCTACAAACCAATCTCATGTATAGTGGCCTTAAACCTAGGAGAAATCCCACATGCACGAGATGTTTGCATCATAGCCATAATCAAACTAGGTGGGTCCCAAATGCTTGTTGTAGGCACAAGGCTATTATAATAGCAACTCTTGGATTTGGTTGCCTAAACTCTCATGAATCATTGTTCCCCACAATCGACCCACTCCACCCCCATCTTCACCACCCCGCTCATGCAAATCGACTAATGGTCGCAAGCCACCCAAGGCATCTAAAACCTAACTAATCAATATATGAAAAATGTCTCCCTTACCCTCTAGCCCAATGGCCAACCTAGGCTCGAGAATCTACATAGCCTGATAGAAGACCCATGATCTAAGTCCTCTTCTACTCGTGCCCACCAAATGGACAGTGCAAGAGAGTTTCCCATGCTATCTAAAGATCCACATGGCCAGTACCTTGACAAAAGGCTAGTGACGGTGATACCACTCTTGTGTTTGATGCCATCCCCTCGACACTAGCCAACCAAGAACCATAGATTTCCCAAACCATCTCTAATAACGCCACCACTATAGCTCATCAACCTAGCAACTTGTCCACCACAACTACTCATATCAATGAGTGTAGCCAAACAAAGCCAGCTCCTCCACCCAAGTTGAAACCTTCCTACAAGCAGCCATCCATTCTAGCACTTCAACTAACTTGGCTTTTGACAAAGGTAAATATATAGCCTCGTGCATTCGGAACTTGGAAGACACCTTTACATTTTTGCTAACAGCTATGATAGGCTAGATCTTAGCCTCTTGGATGAGACCATAGCTCAAGCATCACTTCCCTACCCTACTTGAGAGAAGAATTTGAATTTATCTTAAGAGCCATTCTCATCACCTCTTTCTAGTGCAACCATGTCATGACCACTCCTGATGACCTCATGTACTTGGATTGACTACCTGCATTTGGGTCTAGATTTCTACAAAAATGGTTCACGTTGTGTGTGCAGTGAGAGTGCACTAGGTGCCCAATCATGACCAATGTTAGCCATCAAGACATGAAAATATGATCCAGCTTACGCTACCCCTACCTCATTTTGTATCCTTCCAATGATCCACAACCAACTACTTGAGGAGAACATCCTACTCCACCCCTACCTTGACAAAATTCTCAATGAGGAGAGGAGCTTCACATCGCTAGTAGGATGAACTCGAGAGACTTCCTAATGGATGTCCTTACCTACATAACACATGTTGGCATATGCCCATAGGACATGGATCATTATGCAACATTGGAATATAATCCTCAATTCTACCATTCCCTCCTTCAAATCCTATAATGTAGCATCCGCCTTGTACATAGCTACCATGCACACATACGTGCCATTCATTTCTTTTATTCTTCTTCAAAAACCCACAAAAGACACACCTAGAATCGCGACCTCTGCAATCCTAGGAAGTATTGCACCCAATAAGTGGGGGGATACATGAGATACTTGAGATTCAAAAACGGACACACTAGAGACTGGAGGTACAAAAACACCGAAAGTGAGCACTTGAGTATTGAACTAAAGATGTCAATCTTAACCAAGGTTGAAGTGCTAGTGGCAATATTCTTTTTTCATGCCTCTAAAATTGAGCTTTCATTGTTAGCTTCCCTTGTCAATTTGATCAAATAAGGCCTCAGATGGATGTTTCCTTTGTGTACATGGCTTTTGAGGTGCCCCAACAATGAGTAGAAGTCATTAGAGACACCAAGTACAATGAAAAGAATAGTGTCTTCACCCTTAAGCAGCAATGAAAGTTCAATTTCCACCCACCCCCAATAGTACAAGGCTAGGGAGTTGAAGTTCTGCCTCTTGGGAAACCTAGACAAGATCATTGACAGCAACACCCTGGCCAAGAAGCTCATCTCAAATTGTAAGTTGGGCACTTATGTTAAGGCAATGTGTGGACCGATGCACCTATTATGATGCATAGCCCTTATACAAGCCTTTGACCTTGAATCCAAGAAAGGGCTACTTAGCATCAAAGAAGGAATTGAAAGGAAGCTCTTCCCGGTGGTCCTCACTCTTGAACTAATGGAGGCATCCTTAATATTACCAAAGAGGGATGAAAAGTATGAGCCCATAAAGAGAGCCACAATGGTGGAAGCTAGGTGGAATGGAAAAACAAGAGAGTTAAACAATGACAAAATATTGTTTAGTGCAATCCTAAACAAGGAATTGAGAGTTGCAACCCAATTATTACACTCTAGGTTCACACATTGTAAGCTATGTGCATCAGCCAACAAGATTTCAAAGGGACTCATGGAGGACATGACATACTATTTAAAACTATCTTTAAGCAAAATCTAAACAATCTCTAGATTGATAATATGATGGAATAGCTTGCAAGAGCAAAAGTAGTGATGTGCAAACCCCTAGGAATGGTGACTAGCTCAAAAGCAAGGCTAACCATAATCACTTATGGTTTGGCTCTTGCTAGAGGGATATGCATAGCATTAGGTGCATCCATGGCAAGAATCTTTGTGGCTGGCTTGGTGTGAGCACAGATAGTGGCCCTTGTAAATCAAGCCCACCCATCACCACAACAACAACAACAACAACAACAACAACAACCACCATGCAAAGGAAGGAACAGATGTAGGGAGGTGATTACGGCATAGGAGGCACATTAGAATAAGGAGAAGCAGAATAAAGGAAAAGAGGAAGAGAAGGGGAGGATGAGATAGATACTCCAATGGAAGACAAAATAAGTAAGTTAGAAGAGAAAAGAGAACCAAGGCATGTTGGGCAAAACAAGGAAGAATCGACCTACCCCCAACCTTAGTAGAGGCCCTGAAAAATCTACAATAGGAGTAGGCAACCCTCTAAAAGAACATGAATATTTCCTCATAGTCACACATCTATCTCACCAAGAAGACTTGTGCAAAAGGGAAGAAGAACTACACAAGAAGGAAGAAAACGTGTATAGGAGGGAGCAAGAGTTCATTAGCAAAAGTGCCACACTCTAGGCCAGGCAAGGAGAAACATCTAGCTAAGGAAAGAGAAAGGTAGATAAGGGATTGTCTAAACTGCAATTGATGCTCAACATGCTCCAAGCCATGCAAGCTAGCTATCTAAGCTAAAAAAGGGAAGTTAGTAGAAGAAGCAACCTCAAGAAAGATGGACAACCTAATGACTCCACAACTCACACCACTCAGGAGCAAGGAGGTCAAGCAACATCATAGAAGGAATCTTGCCTACCTTGGAACAGTTGTGTGAAGAACTCTAGAGAGAAAAAGCTAGGGTCTTGAGAGACAATATAGAGCTACATGCCACGCTAGATAAGGTGATAGACACTTACCAAAAGCACTTAAAGCATAGCACCTTGTAGCAACAGGACCTTCAAACTCAACTAGAAAACAAAGACAAGGAACTTGACGAGTTAAAGATGCAAATCCAAGGAAATAGGGGAGATAAGGAGGTAATTAGAAGAGATGAAAATAAAGTCAAGTGAAACTAAAGTGCAGCTCGAGTAGGGGTGAAATAAGGTAATAGGGTTGACCCAAGAGCCAAGCAAGACCATGCCCAATTGCAAAGCACTTTCACAATCCTACAAACCACAATAGAGACCACTCTTGCTCTCAAGAAGCAACAAAGATTGTATGAGAAGTGGAACAAGTGTGAGTAGCCATGTTGCAAAGCATGGCAACAATTGTTCTAGGCCATACCCTCCTACAGGAGAGCTAGTATAATGAGAAAGTGATTGTGTGCAAACATGTTATCACTACAATAAATAATGTACCATGAGCCAATGATAGCAACAATGATGGTCTAAAGAGATCAGGTGAAAGAGCTCAAGGCCCAATCGAGAGTTGCCATAGCAACTCTACAAAAAGATTAACTTTGGGGCCGAATTCAAGTTGATGACTTATGAGCCTACAATGGAGACTTTGACGTGCAAGCTATAGTGATGAAAAATTGAAGTACATGAGATCCTGGGAGCATGCCTCTTCCTCCTCTGCTAAAGACCACCTGTTGCCTATAGAGGCAACATGGGACGCCCACCCTCAATGATGACAACTATGGAGGATTGGCTTGAAATCTGGCTTGGGCTCCTCAACTTTGATGCTCCACCAAAAGGGATGAGTGATAAAACCTCTAATCAGCAAAATATAGAAGCCACCCCTGAACAGCAGATAGCCCATGACAAGATCAAGGGAGTATGGAAAGCAACATGATATCTTTTTAATCATTGAAGTGATTGAAGAGCAAAATGAGAGCCTAGAAGGACTTGTACATAGGTATGAAGAGAGGCATAGCAGAGTGAAATGGTCATGTCTGATTTCCAAGTATATGAAGATGCTAACTACAAAGATCCCCTCTCCTTAAGGATAGTGCACCTACGCATTAGAGTAGGAGAGAGAATCACTCACCTATGGTTAGATCAACGAGATATGTGAGCCCTTCATAAAAGTTGCAAGCTCACAAATACACGAAGGAGCAACCATTGTGTTAATCAATGACCCTGAGAGGCATTCCCAAGGCAGATGGAATGGCGCTATTGCATTCTTGAAAATGATGGAATTGCTTGGGATGCCTATTGATATGCAAGTACAACTGAGCAAGCTGACCCCACATACTGCCCCTATCCTCATAGGCATCTCCAATACCACAAAGTGAAACATGGCCAGTATAATTTTCCCAAGATTCCAATGTTCAAGCTCCAATTTTTGAGAAGACATATCACTTCCAACCAAGGAACTTGGTACCCTCATTCAGGGTGTTTATAAGGACATTTAGCAATTGTTCTGATGAGGCTTTTGTCACCACTTGCAATTACTTGAAGGTGCTCATTATATTGCTATGACAACTATCCACCCTATACAAAGACAAGCTAGCATCCCTCTTCTTTGATGTGAATGTAGGGATAGACACAATTGCCATGGTGCAGTTGCATCTTTGTGTCTTGCTCTTGCGCACATATTTCGTGAGTATCCTAGCATATATGATGGATATTAGCCAATTCATCCTATGCACTCGAGTAAGTTACTATATGGTAATCCTCTACATCACATACATTCAAGGCCTATTTATAAATATCCTTATCTATGATTTTTTTTAAATAAAACTTAACCCTTTTCTATTCAGTCTCTAAATAACCCCTTTATATTACACCCTTCTATATGTAAAAAATGTATAAAAATGATATTTTAAAAATACCTTGTTTTGAAAACCCACGTGATGCACACATATGTTCATGATGAGTAACTTACTCGAGCCTATGCACCCACCCATTTTATCTAAAATCCCACCTCCGCTTTAATATAAACATAAAGGAGCACCTTTTGAGTAGAGGCTACTTGAATAGAACACTCTGACCACTACTTGAGGAGTGAAGCATGCTTTTATTTAGTTTTTTCTTTAAGAGATAAGAGAAAGAAAAAGGGGAGAGAGAGAGAGAGAGTTCTCATAAGCACACTACACCTAGGGGTCCTCAGGCCTCAAAGAAAAGCCCAAACCCCTAGCCTTTCCCCCCCACAACATAAATTTGGGGCACATCAAGGACGAGACATCCTAGATCACCCAACAAACTTGTCTCCCTCAACATCACACTACAACCCCCACCATGCTCCAATCGGGTCCTCAAGTGTGGGACAACATTCTGAGCTCACTTGGAATTTGAACCAACTCCTAGTTACACCAGCACCATCCACAAAACCAGTGAGGGAAGCACACCCCTTAGGGAGAGCACCGATAGATCTACAAGTATAGCAAACATGGTGTGAGATCCATCAACATCAATGGCCTAGCATCATCCACACCCAGACATGTGCCACAGGCCCTATCTGTCACCCCAGTTGCAAGTTATTTCACCCTTCTAGCATCAGTCATTATTCTCCCACTTCCTCAAATAATGCAGCAAACATCCCCAAACACCCTCTTCCAAACTGTAATATACCCCAGAAACCTTCCCCTTAGCAGTGCCATCAGATTAACACTCATCTAGGAGGGGGCAGTGTTAACTCCATCATGCAATAGGTGATAGGAAAGAAAGTAAGGCACTATTTTTTTTTTATAAAAGTGTGAGTTTTGGTAATGCCAAGAAGTAACCAATGTAATTTGAGTTCCAAGCTCACTTCTGCGCAAGTTGTAATAATCTCTACATAGTTGAATTCCACTTAGCTTTAACATCCACTTGTAAATACAAGGTTAAGTTTGATGGAAAATAGAATGGTCTAGGTTCGCAAGGGATGCAAGGGGCTAGAGCCCTCTAAATCTATGTATAAAAGCCAAAAAGTGAATGAAAGAGATCATTCGAGTGTATGCCAACTTCTGAGTGAGTTCATATTTTAAAAAGTGAGGATAGGAGACATGTTTCTTTCTCCTTGGTGTACATTTGGGCATGTGTGTCTTATCTCAAAATTTAAAATGTGCATATACATATTCAAATAGTTCCAAATATAATAGTATGAACATATGACAAGTTGAAATTTTTTTAAAAAAAATTAAAACATTACATGTGTAAGATATTGCAAAACAATTAAATTCTATTAGCTAAGAAATTCAAAAATCACGTGTTGGAAGTATGACAACTTGTGGAGTTCGGATGTTTAAGGAGACTCCACAATTTCTAAAATGTGTAGAGCCATAGTTTCTATTAGTAATGGTACTCTCAACTTGGCTTTGAATCTTTCTATCGTCTGCAATTATACTCAAGGGCCAATCATCCTCCATCTACAATACTTGGAGCTTGTGATATCATGTGGTTATACATTCAATGAAGGAAAAATAAGAGACACACATCCATATAAATATTCCCAGTATATGTCTATGGGATAACTTCTCATGATCCCAACAAATCCAAGTTTGAAATTGGTCTTCAAAATAGTCTAAATATCCATTATTGAACTCTATTATCTTAATGATAATTTTGCATGGATAAAAACAAACACAAGGAGTTATCTTGAGTGCTATAGGTCACCAAGCCTGAAAATACAAAAAAGCAATACCTTTTAAGAAAAGTGGTGATTTTTGCTAGAAAAATATGATTTTCACAATTATGCGTGCGTTATCTTGTCAATCAAATTTGTTTTAGTCAAATTGAGTACCGTGAGAACCATATTCTGACTTCAAAGGAGAAAATTAAAGCAAGAACAAGTTGCAATAAGTTCAAGACGAGATAGCTTACCTCAGGATTTTGATACAGGGTTGCTTCCTTAAAACTTCTACTTGCCTACTATTCGCGGATGCATTGGGCTCTCAAAAGAGTGTTTATAATCCGAGAGGGTATCTATAGTGTACAAAGTCTTTTCCAGAGTAACATATCGAGTTTTGTTGGTTCTCTTATTTTTTCCTTCTATCTTGTCTATTCTCTTAAACCTAACATACTCCATTGAGGGATTTAATATAACTTGGGTACCTTTGGGACAACTCATAAAATTTCAAGTTACCAATGACTAGCAAAAAGTAGTGAAGATGTACTTAGCTTGCATGGATCATTCATATAGATCATGCACTATTCCCATGGGGAGTGCACCAAGTAGAACATCTCTAGAGCTCATAGAGCATGATTGTGCATTAGCCATCTACCTCCAACAAATCCAGTTTTTCAAAGTTGACAAAGGATTGATGATCCACCTTCAAAAGTTGACGTGATGACTCATAGAAAGTGAGTCAAAAGAGAGCCTCAATTTAAAATTTAACATCAAGCCAAAAGAAACTTCAATTTGAAAAGTGAGCATAAGATTACAATTCAAGCATGAGCCTAGTAATACAATTTTAAAGACTTGAATCTAGTAATGTAAGGTTAAATAGTTCTAACTACTTTTACTCTTGTTTAATGTACTTTTTTTTTTGCTTTGTCATCAATCATGTATTTCATGCTCTTACTAATAGGGTAAATCAAAGCAACCTCAAGCTTACCATCATGTTCGATCTTCTATGGTTTCAAGGATATAAAGTATTCAACACGTCTGTGCACAAGTAAATCAAGACCCAAGAAAGATCCATTCTCTAGCTTTCCCTAGTATAGTGATGCATTTCTCCATGCATTTTTTCACAACCCATCAAGACTCTACAAAAGTTCTAAAATCATGTGTATGTATAAGATGGTAAATCTTAATGTTGCATGCTCACGAGTGCAATCTCTTAAGCCCAAGTTGCAAGCTCTAGAAATCCTAAGTCCATTCGAAAACCTTCTTTATTTTGTAGAAAATAAGTCTTATCACTTCATGAAGGGATGGATCTTGAATTTCCATGCCATGTGACAAAAGTGAATAGTGCCAAAATTACAAATTTGTGCCAAGGTTCCTAAATTGGTCTTGTTTGGCAATTCAATTCAATTTTTTGAATGTTTAGAATCCATGTATGTTTAACATTTTAATTTTATTGTTTGAAACTTTACAAAAGCATATACATGAACATGTCGATTTCATTTTTTGAAACTTCATTTAAGTATGGGAAGAATATTAGATAGAAAGCTAAGAGAATGAACCATATTCTTCAATAAGCTATTGCTTGGAGACTAGGAAGGAATTACAACCAAAATAAATTAGTGAGATAAAAGAGTTTAATAATGTTCCACATAGGTTCCTTGAATGCTTGGATCAGTCTTTACCATAAAGTTCAAAAAAGTATCGGAAGATGAATTAAATGAGAGTTATTGAGAAAGACTTTGAAATGCTAGCATAGATATTAGTTAGCAACTACTTCTATATTTTGTTATACACATTGCCTTTGAGGTACACCATGATGGGTAGCACTCATAATAATGGTCATCTTCTAATCACATCTCCACATCTTCACAAGTACTTATTGTAAGGAAGATACATACCCCCTAACCACCTAAATGCTTCTCACATTTTGTGAGGTTGCTTGGAGTGTCCTTCAATTGAGTGGTACATTTATTATGAAAACCATATTTGCTTAATGAGCAATATTTGAGTCATGAGTACAATCCTTCACACTTGTCATGGGTCACTTGCATTTTGAATAGGTGGAAAGACCTAACCTAAGAGTGCTAGATAAGTACATTAAAAAAATAGGACCTTGCTTTTGAAGATTGTATCAACAAAGAGTTACATTGAGTAAAACCCAAGAGACCTTGAAACCAACTTTAGGTATCACTTTGCATTTTAGAAATGAAAAATAGGACTAAATTGAGGGTATGGGATAGTTGTTTAATACTTAAATTATGATTTTTGTTTGTGTTATGATTGCTTTTGGACTTGTCTATATTGGGGTTATCTTCCATGTTTGTGATAGCCAGATGGAAAAGATAATATCTTGATAAAGACTGTCACCAATCCCCACATCATTGAGCCTTGAGCATCTTGCATGATGTTGAAAAAACTTATCTTGTAGGATGAGGGTCCAAACACACAACTTCCTCTGACCCTTGAATCAATCTTTAGCATAAAGTTCGAAAAGTATTACAATACAAATTAGCTTAAGTTAGAGAGCAACTTTAAAATGCTGATCGGATAAATGTTGGCAACCACTTGTATATTTCGTTCCACATGTTGCCTTTGAGGGACACCATAATGGATAGCACTCGCAATAATGGTCCCCTTCTAATCACATCTTCACAAGTAGGCATCGCAATCAAGATATGTACCCCCAAGCACCAAAACGGTTCTCACATTGTGATGGCTTGCTTGGAGTGTGCTTCTTAAATTGAGCGTATTGGTTCGTTTACCGTCAATGAAATGCTTCCAAACTGTATCTTGGTTGAACGAGCAATATTTGAGTCTTGAGTACATCTTAGAACACTTGTCTTCATTTGTAAGCGAAATAGGAAACTAAGGCAGAAGCCTGTACAACAGGAAAGGTACTGTTTCTTTGGGTATCTGAATCTCCTTGGGGCGGGCCGGCTGTCTTGATCTGAAGTAGAAGAAATAGAGAAGGAAGCTGAGAATGCATATCAGCAAGAAGAGATCAATCTTGACTTGCGTCCAATTGACGCCGTGACAGCGTTGGCTAGTCACAGTAGTATAACTCTGTTCATGATCATCTGCTGCATGTGAATCTGTCTTAAGTTTCTCCGCAGCACTGCCAGCTAATTTGCCGTTACTAATTGTGCTAGAGGGAGCTGATGATGCATCCGAATCTACCGTCTCACAGCAGGTATGGAAGATCGGCATGTCAGAAGCTGCGATCTCTCTGAGGGATGGCTTTCTGTCACTGCAGTCGAGGCGATGGACGATATTGGTGGTGATAGTAGTGGGACTGCAGAGCAAATCATCGTCACTATGCTCGTCCGAGCTGAGATAAGGCTCGGACCAGGAGACGGAGCGCCTGATGGCGAGCTCCGAGGCCGGGCTGGGCGCGGCGACGAGGCTGGTGTAGAGAGATAGGGGGCCGGACCTGTCGATGGACTCGAGGCTCTGGTCGACGAGAGCCAGCTGCATCAATGGCGGGGGGAGGTCCTTGACTGTGGTAGCGTCAGGCGGGGGAGGCTTAGGGCTGCTGCAGGCGAGGATAGAGCTGGTGAGAGACGGCGGGCTGACGGCGGCGGCTGCGTCAAGCGGGTCGCGCTGACCGGAGGATGACGGCGGCGACGGGATGGTGGTGCCGTCAGTGTTGGTAGACTTGCTGCTGTACGCGCGGCGTGCTGATGGACAGGATGACGGAGAGGCCGACGGCGACGGCTTCCTCTTGCCCTGCTGCTGCTGGCTTTGCCTCTCCGACGAGCCTGACGTCCACAGCATGACCAGCCCGGAGAAGGCCAGAAGCCCCAGACCCCAAACCACCAACCGCCTCACGCCACATGGCAGGCCTGTCGCCGCTGACCTGTCCTCGCTAGTCGGTGGACCCGGGCCGCGCCCCTCTGCCACGAAGGTGGTGTTGGCCAGGCGCGACGAGGTGGGGCAGGCAGGCGGAGGGCTGAGCTGCACGTGGCGAACGTTCTTGGAAGCTTCCATGGGCGGCGCCAGGGCTGTGTGCAATCAACCTACGTGACGTGGAGCCTTATGGATGTGCGACCAGAGTGCGCGACTGCCACGTCGTCAGCGCAAGTCTTCATCATATGATGAGGGCTGGACGAAAGGAAGATACAACCAGTTGCAGCAGCCTCTCTCTCTCTCTCTCCCTCTCTCTCTCTCTGTCTGTGTCTGTGCCTGCGCCTGTGTCTCACTTTGTTCACCTTTCACCTTCCTTTGCGCGTGGAACGAACCGTTTGATGACAAGGCGCATCTCCACCCTTCGCCTTCAACCGTCAACCGTCACTCCCTTGTGAAGTCCGGTAACAACAAGAGTCTAGTCCTCATCTATTGGACTGCCTACAAGGTAATGAATAATCTAAGCCTCCCAAATTCCAATTACAAGACGACTACATTTTAATGCATTGCAGCTCACCCCCATGTCGAGTTATCCTTTGCACTTCACATCGCGTATCCCATTCAAACTTTGTCTCTATATTCACTAGAAAAGTGCATACAACAAACACACCCACGCTCACTTGTTTCACTCAATCATCACGTAAGCAACATCTACTTCACCAATGGGCTAATTGTTCCTTATGTCATTCATAGACATGTCACTAGTGATGTCGTATAGAGTGCATTAGATGACACCATTTATTTGTCGTATTGCGATGCTTTTATAAACATATGCAACGTACAAGTCACCCCCAATGTATTGTGCAGCTAATCATCACATAAGCAATACCTACTAAAAAATGCCAAAACCTCATTAAAACCCTATAATTGGACCTCTTCACGATGTACATATTCATATGTGTGTGTGTGTGTGTGTGTGTGTGTGTGTGTAAATCTATTATATTATATGTATAAATATACACATTATTAAGATATACATACATGTATGTATTAACTATGTGTGCCATCCACACACACACACACACACACACATCTTGGTCATGCTAATCATGATCATGGATTTTTATTTTTTTGGTAATGTGCGAAATTTGTATTAAAAAAGTAAATAGTTACATCATCCTATAGATGTAGCATGGCTCATGCCATGGCTTCTAATTTCCTGTAAAATAGCTTAAAGATCTAGTTTTTTATAATTAGAGGCTTAAGCATCGAAGTGATCTCTAACTTTAGTTGTCTAATATTGCAATTAGGCCTATCTTTGTTACCAGCTCTAAAGATAGCAAAGTTCCTCTTGAACCAAATCAATTTCAGGATGACACCCAAGATTACACAAATCAACTACCAAGTAGAGTCATCTACTCTCACTTTATCACCAAAGAGAGCAGTGATTAGAAGCTGAAGTGATCTTGCAAATTAGTTGCCTCTAGCCATCTTCTTATGCACTTCCAAAGTGGGGCAATATGAATACAGTCCCAGACAAGGTGTTTCTCAATTTTGCAGGCTCTCATACAGAATGGGCAAAGTGGGGACACATCAATTCTTTTAGCCATGTGCCCACGAAGAGGCAACTTTTTCAAGAGGATCCTCCATCTAAGCACATTAAGTCTGAAGGAAGGAATTGCCCTCCAAATGAACCTAAAACGCTTCCTCCAAGTCTCAATACTAGTCATGGGAAATTCTCTTCTCCACTTCTCCTTAACATTCATGATGATAGCAAGGGATTGGACCTTGAATTCCCTAGATGACTTGCAAAGCAAGAGTGATTTGCCACATGGGCTCCTCAAATCTTTCAAAATACCATCCTTGCACAGAGGTTGGCCATTTCTATTTCAAGTGTCCCAAAACTTCAGCACACCATTTAGACTCATTGAGAGACAATCTAAATTTCTCTACAATTTGATCAGGTTGCATCCATTGAGAAGTAATAGGATCCCAGATGTTATCCAAGTATCCATACCTTTGTTGTAAATCATTCTTGAGAGCCTTGGGTGTCTATGAATAGGAGTGATTTCAGAATCAAAAGCATAGGGAGACAGCTAAATGCTACAAGCTAAAGAAGAGTCGCCACTTTTAAACTCCTTAGGGTGCCACCTCAAATACAATAACTATTTTTTGCCGAGAGCTTTGAGCTAAATCAAAGTTCGAAATTTCAATCCTGATATGTGAGCACACCCTAACATCTTACCAATCCAGGTTCTCCCAGGTCGAACCATGTACCTTGGTAGTCAACACCTAGAATCACAAGATAATCATCCAAGGTTGTTGTCCACCCAACCTCTTAAGCTAACTCATCGTCAAGGCCTACGATTTGTCTAAGAGAGCTTCAAGACCGGCTTCTCTTGATGCTCTATTCTCAGTTAAGACATTTCAAGCAATGAGTGACTAGGATTTCCTATCATGATGCCTCCATAAAAAATCTCTGAGCATTTTCTCAATCTTTTCCCATGCAAATTGACTAAGCAGCATTAAGGAGGCCATGTGTAGTGTAGGAGAAGCTAGCATGGTCTTAATGGCAGTTAACTTACCCACAAAGGACAAGAACACATGGAGCCACCTACCCATCTTGCCCTGGACCTTTTGATAAAACCAATCAAATCTTTGTTTAAGGGACATTCCCACTCCTACTGAAATTCCCATGTACCTCACTATTTCCCCGACTTCATGACTTAAGCCCAGGTTGAGAATCAACTATTACGGACTTTCCAAGACATGAAAAATAGCTTAGACTTTGCATAATTGATTTTAGAGGTAGGCAACTCTGAAAATTCAGAATATACTTCTAGAAGTTTGGTGACTAATTGTTTATGAGGTTCCACAATTGAAGCATTGTCGTCTGCAAAGAATTGGACAGATGCCTAGGAGCCATTCAGCAAGGGCAAACATCTAATAGAACCATTTTGGATGCAACTATCCAACTTCCCCAACAAGGGATCAATAATGAGAGCAAAGAGTAGTGGTGCAAGGGGACATCCCTGACTAATGGATCTCCTTAGCTCAAAAGGAGCAAAGAAAGTGACCATTTATGTTGATGTTTATTGCAACACCTTTAAACGGAGTGGAGACCATACTAATAAAGGTAGGACCAAACTTCATGGCTGACATTAATGCCAAGTTAAAAGACCAACTAATTCTATCGTATACCTTATCCCAATCCATGTTGACTAGGATTAAGTTTGTCCGCTGGCTCATCGCCAAATCCATTGAAAATTTTAGATTTAATGCCACATTGTGAACGCGTCTGCCCCCATAAACAAAACCAAACTATTTTGGATGAATGACTTGAGCAAACAAATTCTTAACCCTAAAGGCTAAGGCCTTAGCAAAATTTTTGTAGGCCAAGGTAAGCATGGTCAACGAATGCCAATTAGAAACCTTAGTCCTATCCTACCCCTTAGGAATCAAGTTAATAATTCCATGATTAATCTCAGGGAGCATCATTCCTGACCTTCTAAACTAGCTCAAAAGAGTTACTAAATCTTGTCTACAGCAAGGCCAAAGCTTCTAGAACACTTCTATTTGAAGCCCATCAAGTCGAGAGGACTTCCCATGTTTGAAACTGAACACCACTTCTTTAACCTCCTCTAAAGAGAAAGGCCTCTCTATGGCCAAGGTTTATCTTCTATAGGGATGGTGGAGATTGAGTCAACCAGAAAATCCTTTAACCTATCTTCATAGCTGGGTACCCACCGTGGTTCAAAGCCAACAATTGAGGCAAGATGGTCCTTGAATACCTTTGCAATGGAGAACTGATTGTATACCATTCTGTTGTCCTTATCCTCCACACAGACAATGGTTTCTTTTTTTTGTTTCTCCTTCAATTTGAAATAATATAATTCATTTGGGCCATCACCATATAGCTCCCATTTGCCACAAAATTGAACCTTGGCAGCCTTAACAGCTTCCTCTTCTTGCTCTACAAAAGGAAATCTTCCACATTCCTACGGAAATTTTGCATAATAACATCATTAGGAGATAGAGCAAGGGTTGCCAGCATACCCTATTTGGTCTTTAGAGAGATGAAGCTTGAGAGACTATCTAGCTAGAGACCCTCCTCCTCTCAAACTCCTTAGCATGGCCGGTAATAGCCCCTTGACATTTCAACCACCTGAAATTAGGGGACACAAATGGATCTCTTTCATCTTCCCACTTGCCTCCTTGTCTTGCAAGAAAGGCTTTGTCCTCGAAGAGAAGGACACATTAAACTTGAATGGTGGGGGGGCATTCAAGGACATGGAGGGTGGGATGATTTTGAAAGCAACCAAAATAGGTACATGATCTAAGGTAGTCATTCCATCTAGCACATGGTACTTGATGCCTCCATTTATCCACCAAGCTCCATTTGTAACATAGATTTTGTCCAGTCTTCCACCTCTCCAGGCCAGGCCTATATGCCAGTTGTGCCATGTGAAGCACAAGTTTCCCTTACATGGAGATAACAGGGCCATGTCTTCCAGCTCACATGATAGTTCAAGATGCTGTCAAGAGTCCCTTTCCTCTAGTAACATTGTTCCATTTCCCTAAGACTTATCTCCAAGTCATGTGGTCACGTTCCAATCCCTTGCGACTATGGCAGTCCTACCTTTAAGTTGCTAATTCAAAAACTACCATTGATTGGCCCTAATTGCTGAGCAATTTGAACCATAGATAGAACACACAAGTAACTCCTCCTGCCATTGCTTGATCAATACACTAACTGTGCTACCATCACTAGCAACAAAGGACAAAGAAGAGGAAAGGCTCTCCTTTACCATGAGCAAGGTACCCCATCTAGCTCTATCAAGTAAATCAAAATATACAGTGTAGCCCAGAAGGCTGAGAGAAGCAACCACCTAAGCATCCAGCTTCACCTCTTGAAGTGCTAAGCAATGTGGTTTATATCTCCCGAGCAAGCCAAACATAACCTATTTGTGGAGATCTAATCCAAAACCCCTCACATTCCAAGAGCCAACTTTGAGCTTGGGCAAAATATTAGCCCTCTCATCATTAAATAGAAGGTTAAACCAGCATTTCATGATTCTGAATAGGTGTAAAAAATGTCTAATCAACCAAAGGATTCATAGCCAGTTGTTCTATTGACAAATTTTTATTTGTCCTCTTATTCTTGCCTTTCCCATGGAGAGCAATTGCATCCACATTCTTTTTGTCAAGCTGACTATCATTCTTTCCCTCCTTAGATGGGTTGGTATCCTTGCTGGTGCTAGTGGCCTCCTTCGATCCTAGAGACACAGATTTATCCACGGACTCTTTGTCCTTAGCTTTAGGATCCATCTGAGGAAGTTAGGGATATTCCTAATGGGCCTCGATTATCATTCTTTCCCTCCTTAGATGGTTTAGTATCTTTGCTAATGCTATCATTATTTCCCTCCTTAGATGTGTTAGTATCCTTGCTGGTGCTAGCAGCCTCCTTCGATCCTAGAGACACAGATTTATCCACAGACACTTTGTCCTTAGCTTTAGGATCCACCTGAGGAAGTTAGGGATATGCATTCCTAATGGGCCCCGAGTCCTTTTGGTCCTCTTTAGCCTGGACCAACCCAGCATCCCATCGATACATTTAGCATCATTTGGGGGAACATATTCAGCCGACATTGATTTAACATGGCAGTAACGTGGAAAATGGCCATTCACCTTGCACTTGAAACATGCATTAGGAAAGGCTAAGAATTTGATGTTGACCATGTTCAACCCACCATTAATATGTAGATGTAGGAAATCCGGCACTTCATTCCTTCTGTCCCATAGTACATAGGCTTTGCCAATGGATTTAAGGAGTCCCCCAAGATGTGGCAGGAGCCAGGGAATAAAGCACCTTACCCAATGTGCATGCAATGGCTAGAATCTCGTCAATAAGCCACTAGGGGAGATCACAAAACTCCACCCATACAGGGAACTCATGAGCCAAGATAGTGTTAGGGGAAAACAAGAAAGACTAGGGCAATGTACACAAGATCACCCTTGTAACCCACATCTGACACAAATAGCCAATCACATTCTACTTTGGAGCCCAAGATGGCATGATAAAATCCCTTGCCCACAAACTTAAATTGCATAAGTCTCACCTTCCCATGATCAATGTATTCAAACCACCTGCAAAAATCATATTCAACAAGGGGCCTCCCCATGAAATACAAATAAACTCTAGTAGCAAGCAAAGAAGTGTATCAGTGATGGACTCTATTAAGCTCAAGAGAAACAGATGCCTTATGCACCTTTGAGCTCTCCTATAGTGTGGCTCTGCATAGTGCATTGTAGTTGTCTTGATCCTTCTTGAGAGCACGTACTACTTTGGCCATGTCAACACCATTCTGCTAGAGCACCTACTTGTATTCCTTCGTTTCCTGCTACTGCTGATCGACTTGATGTCCTCAACCCTCAAACTATTTTCTTGGTTAGAATTCATATACTCCTGCAATCCATGTGTCACATTTACTTGCCTTGAATGCAACTGAAAAGCCACGTCAGGCCATAAAGGCATGCAGGAGAATTATTGCGACCAATACATGCCATTGTCCCAAGGAGTTCGAACCATCTTCTTTCCAACCCCCAGAAAACCAAAAATTAATCAAGTCCATGATCATGGATTTAGAAAAGCACGTCATGATAAACATTTGGCACATTGGAAAGCTAAATATCTCTCTCTCCCCCACACTTTTATCCCTTGAAAATTTTTGGACATCATCACCCCTAAATCAATTATAACTATGAATCCCTTTATATACATTCTTGCAACCTCCATGTCTAAGTCATCCACCTCATTAATCCAATAGTTTCACACACACACACGCGCACGCGCACGCGCATGCACGCACACACTTCGAGATCACTATAATAATAGTTAAAAGTATGTAATTAATATTAATTGGTTGGCCTAATAAATTTTAAGCTTTGTTAATATACATGACATTCTTTCTAGATACCACTCTATAGTCAACTCTTCTAAATTAATTCCTCTTACTACAACATAAACCATAATACACTTACTTGCATGACCAAATACCTTGTTTATCCCAATCCCATTAAAACTGATAAGCTACTAAGTTAACCTCATAACTAGTACTAGTGTTTCGTATGCGCACAGAATGCTAGGCGCTTGTGGCAACTTTGCTGCCATGAAGTGATAAGCGAAGTTGTCATACTACCACACGACAACTTCACTCAACAATCCATTTCTCCTCTTTCTCTCTCCCTTTTTTTCCCTCTTTGTTTCTAATTTTTTTATTCTCTCTCTCTCTCTCTCTCTCTCTCTCTCTCTCTCTCTCTCTCTCTCTCTCTCTCTCTCTCTCTCTCTCCTCTTTTCTTCTCTCCCCCTCTCTTCCCGACTTTCTTCTCTCCCCCCTCTCTCCTCGCCTTTCCTTCTCTCTCCCTCTCCTCTTTTTTTCTTTTTCTTCTCTCTCTCTCCATTATCTCTTTAATTTTTTTTCCTTTTCTCTCTATCTTTTAAAATTTATATTTCCTCTCTCTATAATTCTCTGTTTGTGTTCATATTCTCTCTTTTTCTTCTTCTTCTTCTCTCTCTCTCTCTCATTTTCTTCTCCCCTCTCTCTCCTCTCTTTTCCTTCTCTGTCTATCTCTATGTCTCTCCTCTTTTTCCCTTTTTCTTCTTCTCTCTCTCTTCCTATTTTAAATTTTATCTTTCCTCTCTCTATGATTCTCTCTTCTCTCTTCTCCCTTCTCCCTTCTCCCTCCCTCCCTCCCTCCCTCCCTCCCTCCCTCCCTCCCTCCCTCCCTCTCTCTCTCTCTCTCTCTCTCTCTCTCTCTCTCTCTCTCTCTCTCTCTCTCTCTCTCTCTCTCTCTCTCTCTCTCTCTCTCTCTCTCTCTCTCTCTCTCAAAGTATGTAAATTGTTAGTCTTTTGTATCCTAGTACTAGCCTTCTAGTTATACAAATTCCTCTCTCTATGATTCTCTCTTCTCCCTTCTCCCTTCTCCTCCCTCCCTCCCTCCCTCCCTCCCTCCCTCCCTCTCTCTCTCTCTCCCTCCCTCCCTCCCTCCCTCCCTCCCTCTCTCTCTCTCTCTCTCTCTCTCTCTCTCTCTCTCTCTCTCTCTCTCTCTCTCTCTCTCTCTCTCTCTCTCTCTCTCTCTCTCTCTCTCTCTCTCTCTCTCAAAGTATGTAAATTGTTAGTCTTTTGTATCCTAGTACTAGCCTTCTAGTTATACAAATTCCTCTCTCTATGATTCTCTCTTCTCCCTTCTCCCTTCTCCTCCCTCCCTCCCTCCCTCCCTCCCTCCCTCCCTCTCTCTCTCTCTCCCTCCCTCCCTCCCTCCCTCCCTCTCTCTCTCTCTCTCTCTCTCTCTCTCTCTCTCTCTCTCTCTCTCTCTCTCTCTCTCTCTCTCTCTCTCTCTCTCTCTCTCTCTCTCTCTCTCAAAGTATGTAAATTGTTAGTCTTTTGTATCCTAGTACTAGCCTTCTAGTTATACAAATTCTTAATCCAAGTGATAGATGCTTTGATTGTCTCCCCTTCAATAAATTTTTCTATCATCACTTGTGTTAGCAATCATATTTGTCATGGCCTATTATCTCCTGCCTCTGAGCCTCAATCTGAGTTAGATGGGGACATTAGGAACTTTGACAGTTAGTGTATCATGTGTTTTAATAGAGGAGGAAACTCTGCTTAGATCAAGCATTTCTTTTCCAGTGAGTTTTGGGTGTGTTCACACTAGCTAAGTTATTTTCCATCCCATTGCATTTCTTTTTTAGTGACAAGAAGCTACACTTACACTAGCCAAATAGGGTGACCAACATTTCTTGATTATGATAATATGTTTATGATTATTTTATTGATGTTGGTAGGTCGACTAGCATTTATGGAACTTCTTAGGTTGTAGTCAACCAGTTTTCAACATTTATGGCTATTTATAGCCTACTTCCACTTGTTTTGGTCATTCAAGTCATTCATAGGTTTTCATATGTAGGTTTTACGAAATTCTAACATACATGGTCTCTTCTTTGTCTTTCCATGCTACCATCTTTCACATAAGCCTGATCTAATGCCCTCATTGATGCCCTAGACTACATGTAGGGACTTATAAGTTCACATTTCATTCAGCTTTCTTTTAGAGTTCGATGCAAATTTTCTTCTTCCATCTCAAGACTTTCATTGCAATATTTCTATTTCCTTCTCTCTTCATGTTCATGTTTCCTCTTCTATTGTGCACTCTCACATGGTATTAGAGCCCAATGTGAGGACTTGGAGGTTCTACAAAGAGAAGACCACACTCAACTTGCTATTTAGAGTAGATATGTCTAAAGAAACATAGATTTTCTACATTATTTGAGCCTTCTATGAAGTGTGCAAGGAAATTCAACTTCTATTTGCAAGGTGTAGCTAATTTACCCTTCGTTCGAGCATCCCAATACCAAAAGTAAAATTTTCAAGTGTGTTTAGAAAGCTTTCAAAGATGGATTACTACTTATTTGATGCTTTTGATGCTTTTGATGATTTTGAAGAGGAGCTTCTCCATTCTTCTCTTAATGCACAATCACACCAATCAGACCATGTGAAGAGGGGTGTGAGGATTGACATTCTTTGTCCACACTTCTATTATGGTCCAAAGTCTACGTACATGGACAAGGACAAAATCCTATAAGCTCATGAAAAGAAAAGACCACATCTAGAATTGAGTTCATCCCATAAAGCAACCTAGGCCATTGTAGAACCAATAGGGACTCTCCATTGGAAAAGTAATAGGGGTGGTAACAAAATCCCAAAGACTAAAGGTATCAAAGATGTGCTCCACTTTACATAACCAGAGGGAGTAGTTCGACCCATCAAGTTTATCTTCTTTAGGTAAGGAAGGAAGCACAAGTACTTGAATAGGAGGTGCCATTACAATTATGCAAGGGCTAAATGTACATGCCTTGCACGTGAAATATGTAGAGACACAAGGGGAGAGAGGGCAACAAGAAGGACAAAAACGCCTAGAATAAGAAGAAGAAGCATGTTCACCATTTGGAGTCTTCCTCAGGTTTTGACATAGCCTTAGAGAATCCTAAATGCCCATACTATTAAAAGGGCACTCATTTCAAGGAGAAGTGTTGGAAGAAATACCCTCACCTTCATCCCAGAGTAAAAGATGGTGGTAAAACATCTGAGCTTTCCTCTTCCTCTACATGACCTATTACCATGAGTCCATGTTTCTTCATATCCATGAGATGGAGGAGCTTTTGTCAACAAGATGTCCTTGTCTTTAGAGAGGCCTTAGCTTATTGATAATGGTGCTTTGAGTCATATGACTCCTCAAAGAGATTTGTTGCAAGAACATTGTCCATCTAAGGTATAGTCACTATTGGTGACATCCCATCAATGCCTATTAGTGGTGCTATCACATTGTTGTTATTGCTTGATCATCCATCGAGCTTTGTTTCAAATGTCCTACATGTTCCAAACTTGGGATTTTCGCTCCTCTCTGTTCATGGCTTACTAGACTTGATACCCTAGTTATCTTCATCAAGCAAGCCATTTTTGTTGAGGTTTCTTCCATAGGATCCATTTTAGCAAAATACTGGAAGGAGAAAGGATTATACATGCTCCATTCCCTTTCCCTTATGTAGGTCCTCTAAGGCAATTGTCTATTGTTGACCCATTTTTTATTGTGCACCATCTATTCCACATGTTCCATTCCATCCTTTACCATCTCTTTGGTGATGCGCTCATGATACCCCCCAACCCTTTCAAAGCGAGACAATATCAGCAATGTAGTTGTGGATTCCTTGGCCCCTAGTGTTTCAATGGGGGATTCCTAGGATCATGAGGAGCATCTTCATCGTTAGACTACATCAACTTTGGCACTTTTTTGTCACCCTTGGATCCGTTCTATCTTCTTTGGCCTCCATCCATGTCATGTTTGACATGTGCTGTCATATCCTACATGTGAGCCTCAAACTAAGTTAGCTAGGTACATTAGGACTTAGGAGCTTTGACATTTAGTCTATCATGTGTTTTGACAAAGGAAAAAGCTCTACTTAGAGCATGCATTTCTTGTCTAGTGAGTTTTGGGTGTGTTTACACTAGCTGAGCTATTTTCCAGCCCAATGCCTTTCTTTTTCAGTGGGGCAAGCAACTATGTTTACATTAGCCAAATGGGGCAATCAATATTTCTTGATTGCAATAAAATTTTATTGATGTTTTTAGGTTAGCTAGCATTTATGGCACTCCACAGGCTACATTCAACTAGTTTCTAGCATCGATTATAGCCTACTTCCACTTGGCTAGTTATTAATTCAATCATTCACAAGTTTTCCTCTACAAGTTTTAGCATAGTCTAACATATAGGGTTTCTTCTCTATTTTTTGATGCCACCATTAGTCATCAGTCGAATCTAGAACCCTCACTAACACCTTGGCCTATGTGCAAGGATTGAGCCATCCTCATTGTATTCAACTTTCTTTCAGAGTTTAGTGTGCTTTCTCTTCTTTTATTGCAATCTTTCTCTTCCTTTGTCTCCTCTATTCATGTCTCCTCTTCCATTATGCACTCTATAAATTGATTCTCCAAGTTCTAGGTTCTTATTTGGTTTCAGTTTGGTGTCAACTATTCAATATGTTTTCCAAGCATTTAATGCCTTAGTTGTATGCCAAAGTTAAGGTAAAAATGCTATTGGAACAACAAAAATAACTAAGCCACACAATGCATTTATAATCCTCTTTTTCAAACCCATAAAATATAGCATTTAGAGGAATCATCACACTTGAATTTGATGGGTTGAGGATGGGTTGTTGTACTTCTAGGTCAATCCTCAACACCATTTGTAGAAGCTCATAAAAATCAAGGATAGATGTGACTTTAAACTTCCACATACCATTTCTAGATGTCAACACCACTCCACTTTGTCGTTGATGCCCTTGTCTCTAGCATAGTCATCACTCCTTGGAGCCCCCTAGGCTTTGATATCATGTAAGAACTACATGACGCAACAAGCAAAATCTAAGAAAGGAGTAGACAGTACACAACAAATTAGAAAAGCAATAGACTAATACAAGATGGCTATGTCCACCTATGTGATTCCACCATGAAGCTTACTTGGAAGTCTAGATAGGTGATAGGTGAAGAGCTTAATGCTAGTTAGAAGAACTTTGATTAAGTGAAAGATAGATTAGATAATCATGGTTCTAAAGGATTTTTCTTTTATAGCCTACAAAGGTGGTTAGGTAGGCCTGTTAAACCTACCATATTATAAACCTTCACTAATGGCTAAGGAATATCCATGGCAATATTCCCTTTATCATCACAGGCCAGGGGCACTGCCCCCACACCTCGCAACTTAGTGTAGTGTGCCTCGAGTTACTACCAACCATAACTACTCTATATCTACCCCAAAGGCTAGATCCACAAAGGTCACCTTTTTCCCATCTGGTTACATAGACCTCATTTGACATACAAGTTAGGACTCAACTAATGTCTAGGCTCACAGATGGCTTCTCCTCATAATGGGAGCCTTACAACTTTGAACACTATGAATCATTGATAGCACCTTACAAGGATGGGGTTCTAAGTAATCTAGCCATAAGTGCCCTCGTAATGCAAGATGGATCTGTTGGGGGTAAAGGCGCCTCCGCCTAGCCGCCCGTGTATTACTACACTGACAGTCACTGCCACTGCACACTGTAGGTGGCGGGCACCCATCACCATCACTTTATTCTTTATTCTTTTAGTGACAGTTTGAATAAAGGAAGGCCCAGTCACACATTGTGACTGTTGGAGTTCCCATTTCTTGTCTCTCTCTTTCTTGCTCTTGCTCTCCCACCATAGCTCTCGAGTACAAGCTTCGATCATTCTCACCTTTCAACTAGTATCAGAGCACGGCTTCTCGACTCTTGAGCTTGGCTCGTGGCATTCTCAGCTTCCCATTGACTCCACACTCGCATTGGGTCTCCTTCCCGGCAGCCATAGCTCATTCTCTTGAGCTCCCGTCACTCCTCGGCTTCCCGAGCTTCTTCCCGGCCTATTGAGGCACCATCATTGCATTGAAATTGAGGAATTGCTTCATTATTTCAGAGTTTTACTTCAGTCCACATGTCTAGGTAAACAGGGTTTTCACAGGTTGTGGGTAGCCATAGCTCACACCTCTTAGAGCTTCCTTCACCTGGATCTTGCTTCCAGCCTATCAAGGCTTGCTGAGGCTTGGTGTAGGCTTTCTTTGGCCCCCATTTGTGCCCCCTTTGGGCCCCATTGTTGACACGTGGGACAGCAGATCCCCCAACTAGCTCACGTTTTTTTTGCGCATGTTTCAAAATCTAGCCCAAAAATCACTCTTTTTGTCACATCTTGGGCAATCTAAACCCGATTCAGGCAAGGTAAGAGTCTAAGTTGGGGTTTTGGCACGCTCCGAACGCGATGGTGATGTCGGATTTGCCAAATTCTGATGACAAAATATTTTGCAACAGATTTCAAATCTAAGACAACATGTATTTGTATGCCTATGGCTTATGTGATGCTTCTACTTATGTCTATTGATATCGGATCACTTGTGGATGTTTCTATTACGAAGTGCTAGCCATAGACATGTTTTGATACTCATTTTTCTTGGAGTTGGGAAGGGCACTACAATCTAAAGATGGTATCTACAAACGTATTCTTTTGATAAATCACTTCTTCATAATGTCTATACACTCTTAGCCACCACAAGGCCGTGGGGTTGTTTAGGTGAGTGTAAGAGGCCTAGCTAGAGCCCTAGAGCCAGTGTTGGGACCATTTTTTGTCTCAACACAAAGTTTGAAAAACACTAGATAAAATATACTTTTATTGTGATAAAATTAATTGGAAAGATAATGAGCTCAAAGACTTCAATGACTAACTGAATCTTTTCAAAAAGTCAATGATAGAAGCTTGGGATAATCAATACTTCACTCACTATATAGTAAGAACTTCTTATATTTATATGGTAAGAAGTTGCTATATTTCTTCATTGTCTAACTCATATAATATTTTTAACTAACTCCCTTGTTTTTTAATTGTGTAGCATATTTTATACAACCATGCTCCATATTTTATCAAGCACTATGGAAGCCTATCTATTTGATCAATCCAAGACATGGAACAATCACACTATCAGGCAAAAACAAAAGACTTTAGGCACACAACACATGGAGGAGAAAGAGTCAAGGTAAATATTTTATTAAAGGTCTTTCAATGGTTTTACAAATAAATTTGACATAAATTCAAGCTTAAAGATACAACCATATCGTGCAATACATCATCTTTGGAAAAAACTATATAAATAGCTACACAAAAAAGGAAAAAAAGATATCTGATCTCTTGTTTAAAGCTAAGGATTTGATTAGGATCTTTCAATCTATCTCTATTGTAGAGGAATACTTGGATCCATCCCACTCAATAAGACATGTGCATTTCAAAAACTCTTGCTTTATGTAGCTTGGGAGAAGCTTCAAAATATTTTACATCTCCCACATGGGAGAGTAAATAAGAGCTAAGGACTCCAAAGTATCAAGTTCTAGACCTACTGTAACTAGGCATGTAACCAAAAATCCTTATGGCTTCTTTCTTCTCTACCAAAATTATCTTCTCAGCTCCTCTACTGAAAACTTCAGATCCAATGACTTTGCAAATAGCTTCTAAAGTCTTTATTGGTAAACTTGGAGAGCTTGAGAATATATTGTGATAAATGATAATAGTTTGATTAGTTAAGCTCCCAATATAGTGGGCCAAGTCCTTGACTTTTTCCAAGCTTTAGTGGCCTAGAGTCCTTGGCTCTTCCAATAAAGTTTACAGAATCTTCAATTTCAATCTTCATTTTTTTTTTAAAAGATTTCCTTATCAATTGATAAATAGATTAAAGTCACTTATCTTCAATACCTACTATTAAGCCTAGGAAGATCTTGAAAATATATTTGATACCTTTGGGTTTGAAGATGATTCTCATTATAGAGATTTATTGAGTTCTTTGGCTTCTCCTTTAATGGCTTCTATGTGTCCTCATACCCCATGTCCTCAATGCATGCCAAGCCTCTTTTGCACCTCTAAGAACTCTTCTTTTGTGGGTAGCCCCTTCTTCTCATATTCCACAATCCATTGATACCCCGGGGGGTCCACCTTACAAAATCATGGATATCACGTGCGTGCAAAGGCATATTTTAAAACCCCTCTGTAACCTTTTTTGCCCTATTTAATATATACCTCCTGTTATCTTTGTGGTATATTATAACAACCCTCCTGTAATTTTAAAATTTTAAGCTTATGCATTTCTCCCCCCCCTCCCTGTATAATTTACATTACAAGATCTTTGGTACTACGCAAGAGTGGATTGCGAGACCCGATGAAGAGAAGTCCCTAACTATGAAGAGAAGTGTTCAATGAGTTTCTAGATTGAGAAAGCAAAATGCCCAATGAATATGCAAAAAAATACACGTGTTAGATATGCAATTGAACTCTTGCTTGAAGAATCAACGACGAGTATCAAAATACAACTAGATGGGACATCTTCGTCAGAACTCTTCACTGCTTCGGCCTTCAGTTTTGCAATCCCTGGCCCAGCACCTGTTAGTGCACTCTCCACTATATATGTGTATCCCTATAGGAGTATTGGTGGTTGTAGGTGGCTCGGGGCACTTTTTACTCCCCCTAAGGGAGGTTTTTTCCCCCAGGCTAATAATAGCCCATGTGACCTCATCAGGAGGCTAGGGGCAGTATTATTAGGCTAGTTCTAGGCTTTTTATGCTTAGCAAGCGCAGTGCTTAGCACTAGTGCCTATTATGCACAAATCCCTAATCTAGGGTTGTGTGCTTATGATTGAGGTGTATCTTTTTGATAATATACTTTTTTCCCGTCACGTAACTTTAGCTCACCCTTGCTTCCCTCACTCTGTGTGTACTTTCTTGCTTCTTCATTTGGTATCAGAGCCATCCCATCACTCCCGTGAGCATCCCATCGCGTACCCTCAGCTCGTGAGCTTCATATCGACTCAAGACATTCTGGAATTGACAGGAAATGCTGCAAAACAGGCCGCCGCCACTCTTTTCAGCATATGGGAGGTTGTACCTTCGATTTGGTCGCGGGAATCAGCACCAGACTCTCACACGTGTGGTCGCGCTCAGTTCTAGACCTGCAGTCGCCCCCTGTCGAGGGTCTTTGAAAGCTTCTACAGCCTCATACACATGCTCAAGACAGCCTACAAGCTGATAAGCTCAGGCGCGCACAGTTTTAGAACAGTTTCGAGGTCATTCTCAGCCTGTTCAGGTCAAATCGACAGGGAAAATAGCTCCAGGAGCTGTTTCGCCACATCGCGCCTCATTAACAGGGCTGTACAGACCTGTACATGCTGTGTCGACACTTGATTCAGTCATTAAATCAACCCAGTATCACTTTCGATTGAGCGCACTGCTGAAAACAGCTTCCAGAAGCAATAAACAGTTCAATTTTGATCTGTTCCAGCTTGTATTTGCAGCGCAGCAGTGATTAACAACCTGTGGGTTTGTGAAAACGACTGTATTTGCTGTTACCAGCTCTCCCGTGACTTGTGGGTTCTCCCGAGGACCGATACAAGTGTGAAAAATTGGGGCTTTTGCCACCAGGGTGTTGCTGTAGCTGATTTTATGCATTGGGCAGCATGTACACAACAATTGTGATCAGATTTACCCTTCCAATCAAGGGGCTTTTCGACATTTCTTGTGTGTATGCCTTGTTTACACTTGGTACAACAAGATTGTGCTTATCCACTCAGGAATTGAGTGAGAAATTGGGGGATTTTATGCTTTATTGTGGTGCAGCAGAACAGGAACACTGTGTGACAGTGTGTGTGGATGCTATGCTCTCAATTTGAACACTGAGAAGGGATTACAGTTTTGGGACAGATTTGTATGCATTGACATTGCCCTTATGCAGTGGGACAGAGTAAAGCAAGTGATTGTGTCTAAATCTCGGAAGAGATATTTTGTTTTGGGATTTTCCTTTTATTTTTCTTTCAGGTGATTCTTGTGCAATACACCCTACGCAATGGGCAAGGATGGTGTGTTGGATTTGCTCTCTGTTGAGAACAAGCTTGATGGGAGCTCCAACTACCCACTGTGGTCATATATGATGAATCACATACTAGTGGCACACGGGTTTAGCAAGATTGTGGAGGGTTCAGAACCTCGTCCTGGCTCTCGTGTGACCTCTGACATGGATGAGGACTCCACTAGTACCACTGGCAGAAGAGGTATTCCAGCTCCACCCCCAGCTCCCACCACAGATGCACAGCAGAAGTGGGATGAGAGGGATGCTAAAGCACATGCTATGATAGCATTGTCGGTCAAAGTTGCGCTTATACCTCACATACGGTCTTGTAAGTCCACTAAGGAGGCATGGGACACCCTGGCTAACCTTTATCAGGTACGCAATGAAGCCATGGTAGCCTATCTTAAAAGGCAGCTTGATCATTTAGTGATGCATGAAGGAGAGACTATGGATAGCTTCATTACCAAGCTTAAGGACTTGCGTGAGCAGTTGATTTCCTTAGGGGAAGACATGACAGATGGGTCTATGGTCACTGTAATGTTGAATGGTATTCCTGAGTCTTATCAGGCTCTTGCTTCTACATTGAGGTTAATCATGCAAGGGAATCCTGATTCCTTTCGCTTTGACAACCTAGTGCAGATACTATTGCAGGAGGAACAGTCAAGAGAAAACAGGAGCATACTTCAGCAGGGTGATCAAGCCTTCATGGCAAGTCAAAAGGGCAAGGGTAAAGCTGTGTCTGGGGCTGCATATAAACCAAAAACAGTAGCCAACCAGCCAACTGTCAGTGGGGAAAAAGATGAAAATCAGCCCAAGAAAAAGGGGAAATGTCATTATTGCAGGAAACCGGGTCACTATATTGGTGAATGCCAGAAAAGAATTGCAAAAGAGAAGGAAAAGGGCACAAAGAAGGAAGCAAATGTAGCACAGGCAGATGCATCTAGTGCAGAGAAGAAGGAGACAGCCAATCTGTCCATTGTCTCGCATGGAGACGAGGACTTTGATGATGAGTGGGCTTGTACAGTATCATGCTCGTACAACCCTTCTATGCACACTACAGATGAATCATGCCTCTCTGTGACCTCTCAGGAGGATTGGTATTTTGACTCAGGTGCTAGTAAGCACATTACCTCACAGAGGAATTTATTTTCAGTTTTTGATGCTACCTCCGAGAGAGGTACAGTTACATGTGCCAATAACTCCGCTTATGCTATACAAGGAGTTGGCAAGATTGTACTTACAGCCACACAAGGTGGATCTTTTACACTCACAGATGTACTTTATGTTCCAGGAATCCAGAAGAATCTCCTTTCCGTCCCTGCTATTGCCATGGGAGGACTTGAGGTGACATTTTCTGGAAGGAAATGCACAGTGCATGACCTTTCTGATGAGGGTTGCATTGTTGCAACAGGTACTTTATGTCGTGGGTTGTATAGATTGGATCACTACAGGGCTGGAGTACATGATGCTTGTGCTGTGATTACTAGTGATCAGTTGGCCATTGCTGAGCTGTGGCATGCCAGGATGGGCCACCTACACTTCAGGGGTTTACAGAGATTGCAGGCACATTCTATGGTGGAGGACATGCCACCCATACAGTTACCCTCTCGTCATGTGTGCGAGGGATGCATATTGGGCAAAATGCACAGGACCCCAGTGCCTAAGTTGTCCACATATGGGGCTGCCAGGAAATTGCAGCTCGTTCATTCAGATGTTTGCGGTCCTATGAGGACCAAGTCCATAGGTGGATGTGCATACTTCGTTACATTCATTGATGATTTTACATGCTACTCTTGGGTTTATGGACTGAGGCATAAATCGGAGGTGGAAGCACGGTTCAAAGACTTTATTTACCCATACAGTTACCCTCTCGTCATGTGTGCGAGGGATGCATATTGGGCAAAATGCACAGGACCCCAGTGCCTAAGTTGTCCACATATGGGGCTGCCAGGAAATTGCAGCTCATTCATTCAGATGTTTGCGGTCCTATGAGGACCAAGTCCATAGGTGGCTGTGCATACTGTTACATTCATTGATGATTTTACATGCTACTCTTGGGTTTATGGACTGAGGCATAAATCGGAGGTGGAAGCATGGTTCAAAGACTTTATTTTGTTGCAGGAGAATCTTACACAGGAAAAGGTTGCCACCCTTCGTACCGATCGAGGGGGGGAATACATGTCTCATACTTTTCATGCTTTCTTGGCAAGCAAGGGTATTGCCCATCAGTGCACTGTGCCATACACACCCCAGCAGAATGGTAAAGCTGAAAGGTTCAACCGTACTGTGATGGAAATGGCCAGATGCATGCTTAAGGGGAAGGGCCTCCCTAACAAATTTTGGATGGAAGCACTGCAGTGCAGCAATTATGTGCTGAATAGGTGCCCAAAGAAAGCTTTGCAGAAGTATGAGAGGACTCCATTTGAGATGTGGACCGGAAGGAAGCCTACTGTCAAAGGCTTCAAGGTTTTTGGATGCTTGAGTTATGCCTTAGTGCCACAGCATCAGAGGGGTAAGTTGGATGACAAGGCTGTAAGATGCATTTTTGTTGGTTATAGCAGTGAAAGCAAGGGCTATCGGCTGTACCATCCTGGTACACAGAAGATTCTAACCAACAGAGATGTTACATTTGCAGAGGAGCAGAATTTTGATTGGTCTACGCTCCGTAGGCAACCAGAAATTTACAGTCATCATGTCTTCGAATTGCTCCTGCCCCAGGAGGGAAGAAGTGCAGCCACAAATTTACCACGGGTTGTTGACATTGTGGGGCCTGTAGCAGATGCAATTCAGCCCCAAAATCAGCTCGGTACAGCTGGTATACAGCCAGCAACAAATGTTATTGATCCTACTGGTGCAGCTCATGATTTAGTACAGTCACAGGCTGATTTGCCACAGCCATCATCCGAGCACATGGCAGTCCCTGAAGTGTCCAGACGGGTGCCTAGGTGGTTGCTAGATACATTGCGGGACAGCCACATTGATGTTCCTTTGCCTACCAGGACAAGATCCCGCTGTGCTCATGGGATGAGTATTGATTATCATGCATGTGAGGGCACATACAGTGAGGATGAACCCACTCAGGTGGATGAGCCTGTCTCTTTTGAGGAGGCAGCAGAAGACCCAAATTGGATGCAGGCCATGCAATCAGAATATGATAGCATCATGAAGAATGAGACATGGTATCTGACAGACTTGCCTCTAGGTAAGAAGGCCATAGGGGTTAAGTGGGTGTATCAAATCAAACGGAATGCAGATGGCACAGTGTCATGCTACAAAGCCCGTTTGGTTGCAAAAGGGTATGCTCAGGAGAAGGGCATAGATTATGATGAGACATTTGCACCCACGTCTCGCATGACCACAGTCAGATGCATGATTGCCTTGGCTGGTCAGTTTGGATGGACTATCCATCAGTTGGACATTACTACAGCTTTCCTGAATGGTGATATCCATGAGGAAGTTTATGTACAGCAGCCCACTGGCTTTAGAGTTAGGGGGCAGGAAGCCAAAGTTTGCAGATTGCAGAAGGCTCTATATGGGTTGAAACAGTCCCCTAGAGCATGGTATGAGAAGATTGATTCTTACTTGGCTTCCCAAGGCTTTCTGAAGAGTTCAGCTGAGAGCACTCTATATGTCAAGAGTGCAGAGGATATGTTTCTGATTTTAGTTCTATATGTTGATGACATGCTGCTCACGGGGCCACAGAAAGTGCATATTGCAGCTTTTAAAGCTGAATTACAGCACCGCTTTGAAATGTCAGATCTTGGTCCGTTGTATTACTATTTGGGTATACAGTTTATGCAGACATCAGGGGGCATATATTTGCAGCAATCTATGTATATTCAGAAATTGCTACAGAAGTTTTCCTTTCAGGATTGCAAACCGGTTGCCACTCCCGTGGAATCAGGTGTAAAGTTGAGTCTTGAGGATGCAGGAGAACTTTTTGATGCCACTGTATATAAGCAGGCTGTTGGATCATTACTGTATTTATGCAACACTCGGCCAGACATACAGTATGGGGTATCCGTATTGAGCAGATTTATGCACTGTCCAGGCACAAAACATTGGCAGGCTGTGAAGAGAATATTTAGATATCTCCAGGGTACTATGCATCTTGGATTGTTTTACCCCAGGGGGGATGCTTCATGCTTGCAGGGCTACAGTGATTCAGACTGGGCAGGAGATTATGACACAAGGGTGTCCACTTCCGGTTATTGTTTCTTCTTGGGTGATGCATGCATTTCATTACCAGGTCCAATGCCAGACCCTTTGCGCAAAAAGGGCTTCATTTCCTGAATAGGAGCAACAGAACTTTGCCTTATCTTGCTCATGATAGGAGCCTCCACTTTTATGTCAGTTTCAGTGCTCAAGAGGGAGAGGGAGACCTCCCCTTCAGGCATAGGAGATGAATCTGTTAATTCACCTGTCACAAAACTCTGCCTGGTTTGCCTTGGTCGGGTCTTCTTCTCTACCCTTGAACTTCTTTTGGGTACACTGCCATTTGGTCCTGATTGTAAAGCCTTGCTTGCTCCTGGATGCTGAGCAGGAATCCCAGCATCCTTAGAAAGCACTATCGCAGAGCCCGACAACTTCCCTGGAGATGGTTTCATGTTTTCATTCTTCGGGTCTGAAAAGCAAGGAACCAAGGAGGAAAGAGAGTTCTCAGGGGCATTTGAGGAACTAGGGGTCCTCTGGACCAATGGCTTACCCCAGAGTTCCTCAAGGAGTGGTTTTAGGGGAGATGGAAACTATTCGTCTGGAGCTCCCAGGAGTGCTTGAGTTCTTTTGAGATGCATACACCGCCTTCTTTGCCCTATGAGCTTTTGGTGTCAATGCCTGCTCTTTCACCACTCGGGGTGTTAAGGGAGGAGAGGGAGGACTACTATCAGACCTCGAGTAATCCTTTGTCAACAATGGTTGAAGATTGCCATGCCCAACCATTCCATCCTCCTGCCAACAGATGTCAAATATTCATAACACATTAGAATCTATGGACAAAATCTCATGACAAAACAAATTCAGCCAGATCTTTACCTGGAGTCTTTGCATATCCCTCAAGTTGGCCTAAAGGGCAAGCAGCTTGGCAGCACGAGCCTTGGCATGAGCTTTGTCATTGAGCTTGGCTGTTTGGGCATCCATCTCCGCTTTTCTACGCTCTAGAGTTTCCTCCATCAGTCTTAGTTTGGCTCATCTAGAGTACAGCTCTTAGCCTTTTCTTCACCATCGCTGCTACTACTGGTGTCCATAACATGGTGTCTCTCTTTACTCTGGCGTTCAGAAAAGTAATTGATACTGCGAATCACGACCGACCCGGCCCGCCGGCTCCCAAATCGACCAACTTGAACCTTTTTTAAAGGAGAGGCAGACCACCTTCTAGGAGAAGCTCTTTGTGAAAGACCTTTGCTTGGGTACCCTTGCGGCGGTCTCATTGGGCTTACTGCTGCAAGCTCATCAGGCAGTGGCATTGGGCTTGTACATTGTGAAACTACAGCTTCATTTATAGCAGAACAACTCCCTCTTGTATCACAGTTATCATACACTTGTGAGGGACTCCAAGATACTCCTCCATCAGCCTCTTTGGTTGGATTTGGCAGCTTACTCTGTAACTTCGGCAAGCCATGCAGGAGACCACCTGCTCTTGTGTTACAAAAGGAGACCTTGATAGTGATATAAAATTTCACAGTGACTTGCAAACAACTGCTAGATCACATAGGGGTCGAATCTGTTAGCCTGCTCTTATTTAGTCTCAGTCTGTCATATCCTGGTTGTGAGCTCCTGTCAGAGTCTGACAGGAGACAGAGGAGCTCTGTCAGTGTGTTTTCAGTCTGCTTTAGTCAGCATGTAGCCCTGGGCATTTTACAGCCCAGATCTGGGCTGTTTTTGGGGTGACTGCCCATTATTTTGGGCAGTCGGACCAGTTCTGGTCAGTCGGACCAGAACTGGCCAGTCGGACCAGAACTGGCCAGTCGGACCAGATCTGGCCAGTCGGACCAGATCTGGCCAGTCGGACCAAATCTGGCCAGGTCGGCCAGTTTTCTGGCTGGGGGCTATTTATAGCTGCCCCCCCAGTCAGTCCAGCATTCATCTCATTCATGCTCTGCAGGTTCAGCACTGCTCCCTCCGTCTCCGTCTCCGGCATTGGTGCTGCCTCTGCTTCCAGTCTGTCCTGGTTCCCTCACTGACGCTCCGGGCTGCGTGCAGGGACTGTTCTGTCCATTCGAGTGTATTCAGCATTCATCTCAGTCAGTGCAGACTTTCTTCCTTCATTCTCTGCTTCCTCTCTCCTCTCCTCTGTGTTCATGTTCTTCTTTCGCTGCGCACTCTCACATGGTATCATCGCCTGATTGAGAGCACGGAGGACGAGAGAAATACCTTACTGCTGCTATCCACAGTCCCACAACAGCCAGGCGATTCCTTCAGGAGGCTGCCAACAGGTCTATTCCAGCCAGGCGACTGCATCAGAAGGCTGTACAGCCTGCGTTTGCTGTACACAGGGGCTGCCACGTCATCCAGTGACGCAGAAACCCTGCGTTTGCTGCCAGGCGACCTCCTCTGCTGCAGGGCGACCCTCCTACAGCTGCGTTTTGCTGTTTTGCAGGTCGCTTCTACCCTGTCTGCTCCTATCCTGCAGGCGACCTCTGTCTGGGCAAGTTCCCGGTGCTGGTGGTCTCGTTTCTGGTGTTCGCCATCAGATCTATTTGCGTTTTGCAGATCCAGGTGGCTGTAGGCACTTTCAGCCTGCATCTTGGTGGTTGGTGACCACACTGTTGGTCCTATTTCGTCAGCGGCACAACTTTCTTTGGTATTTTGCAGATTGGAAGATGTCTTACCAGTTTTCAGGCTTTGAAGACTCAGAGGATGAGCTTCTTTCTCATCATTCCTCTGAGCGGAGGCGGGACTATCGTGAAGTTCGACAACGGGATGACCCTCCTCGCACTCGTCCTTCTTCAGTCCATGCATCTCAGAGGGTTCCATCTACTGCGAAGGTTTCTTCAGTGAAGACTGCATCAACTGTGCGGATGCCTTCCTTGATTCCCTCTATCCAGGTGCCGATTCTCCCTTCCTTTCCGAAGGAAGACAGGCTATGCAGGCCGAGCTCGACTCCATCGAGCGAAACCATACGTGGGAGCTTGTTCCGCGTCCCGCGAAACGGAAGGTGATTGGTGTGAAATGGGTTTTTAAGACCAAATATCTTGCAGATGGCTCCTTGGACAAGCATAAAGCTAGGCTTGTTGCCAAGGGTTTTGCCCAGCGTGCAGGGTTGGATTACTTTGAGACTTTTGCTCCTACAGCTAGGATGTCCACCATCCGAGTGCTTTTGGCTCTTGCTGCTCATCACCGTTGGCCTGTCTATCAGATGGACGTCAAGTCTGCTTTTCTGAATGGCGTTCTTGAGGAGGAGATTTATGTTTCACAGCCTCCTGGTTTTCTTGTGCAGGGGAAGGAGGATCATGTCTACAGGCTGCGGAAGGCTCTTTATGGCCTAAAGCAGGCTCCTCGTGCTTGGTACCAGCGGATTGACCGCTTCTTTCTATAGAGTGGCTTTGCGCGCTCCGCTTATGATCCCAACCTCTACTTAAGGGTTGTGGATTCTCTTTCGGTGTTCCTCATCTTGTATGTGGATGATCTTATTATTACAGGGAGCGACACTCAGCAGGTGGAGCATACACGGTCCATTCTACAGCAGGAGTTTGACATGACGGATCTAGGGATCCTTCACTTCTTTCTAGGTCTGGAGATCTATCAGATGGCACAGGGCATTTTTATCTCGCAGCACAGGTACATCTCCGAGCTTCTTTCGGAGTTTGATATGGCTGAGTGTCGGCCTATCTCATGCCCTATGGACCCTAAGTCCAAGCTTTTGACTGCTGGAGTTCCTCTTACCGATCCCACCCGTTACAGGTGCTTGAAGGAGGGTAATTCATTTATACCTGTAATCACCTGGAAAGACTGGTATAACTGCCCGACTTGGCCAAACCAAAAGGTCCTTGAGAGCTGCTAGCAAAATATTATGTACATGCCCATTAATTCAACCGTCGAAGGCCTTAATCGCTAAAGGCCTTAATACATGCTGCTACGAACCTGTACTGCAAATATCAATAACACAATCAATTGCTACGTGAAACTAATCTGAATTTGGGCTACTATAAAACTAGAGTACTATACGAGATAAACCCCGTTCTTCCAAGAGACAATGGTTGGAATTTACCTGCTCTCCCAAAAAACATATAGTGGATGTCATTCAGCTCATGTCATTCCACAAAAAAACACTTCAATCCCACAAAAAACACTTGAGTCCCACAAAAATTCAGCTTATGTCATTCCAACTCCTTCCCAAAAAACACTTCAGTCCCACAAAAGTCCAACTCATGTCATTCCAACTCCTCCCCACTTTGCAAGGTGGAGGATTCGTTGCCTGCAATCATATGAAAATGGAAAGAATAAGGTCACCTGTGTTATAACATGACTAAAACACAAATTACAACCAAATGGTTCCATACTTACATGATTTAAATAAACATCTAACCAGCAGACTTCAAGAAATCGTTAAAGATTCGATAATCATTTTGATCAAGAACATATCTATCAGTAGCCTCATTGTATGTTAAATGTGCCAATGCAATAATTGACTCAATATCAACCATGTTTAAGTCTGTCACATTATAAGAGTATGTATGGTGTCCTTTCACCTTCTGATACCAACCAAGCTGAACCTCCATCCCTTGTGGTCGATCTACCAAGTCAAGACCTCGCTTGTAATCTACATACCTGCCACCTACCTTCTTTCGCATCTTTTGGACTCTTCCAAGATACCATGTACTATGAAGAGTTTGCATCTTCTTCAATTTTGTGGCTTTTCCATTTCTCTTGAAATTTGTGTCTCTGTTTCCACATGTGTCATCGTAGAAATAAACAGCACAATCTGACCCTATTCCAAAGAAATTTCCATTGGTTGTTGATGCTAATTTTCCTTCATTGCTGAAATACACTCCTTGTCTTACCCTTGTCAACCTATCTTTTGATAGTGTTGGGTTTCCATTGAGTTGACTCACCAAAGTAGACTTGAAGATGAATTTCTTGTCAACCTCCACCACGGGCGAGATAGTCTTGTTTTCATCCTCAATGCTTGCCTCATCTAGAATCCCATCCACCTCATGTCGAATCTCCCTCAGAGCAATGACCTCGTCATCTCCGTCGCTGCCTTCAATGGGCCTATCTTCACCGCAAGGCTCCACAAAGTCATCGTGCTCATCGGCGTCACCCATTTCAGCATCTATCTTTGACCACATTGATTGTGTATCTATCCAAGGCTCTGTCCACCATTCAACTCCTTCGATTGTGCTAGGTTTGATCCCCAATGACTCACAAAGATCTTGTGCCCGCTTCAATCCCTCTTTCAATGCATCTATCAACTTTTCATCAGAGGAAACGCTCTCGTAATTCCCAAGATCTGCTTCCAAAATGCCTTCATGCTTGTTCAAATCCTTCCATATGTGTTCTTGTTTCTTATGTGCCCTTGAAAAAATCACCCCATTTGATTTACATTCATGCACGGTAATCTTGTTCAAGCTTCCAACACAATGCAAAACATCTCCAAAATCAAATGCTCTTTCTTGCCCAACCATACCTCCAATCTTGCTGAAATAAATTTCTGCTGCATCCGATCCTATGAGATGTAAAGGACACTTGAGATTTGGGAAGAAATCCCGAAACATCTTTATAAGTAGAACCACAAAATGACAAGAAAGCTGGGTATCTGTGTAAGCCTCTTTGCTAATGAAGTTTTTCTTAAGAGTGTATGTAGAATGATGATGAATCCATAATCTCCACAACTTGAAGAAGAAGACCACTTTACTAGCAAGCACCACACGCTCTCTCAAGTCTAAATGTGGAGACAAAAAAATGTCTATATAATCAGCAACAACCTGCAAATATGCCCCAGTCCCTTGCATGCTCCTCTCTTTTTTTTGCATTTCTATCATACATTTTTGAACTTGTCTAGAGACAATCACTTGGGCTGCTCTCCAATTTTGCCGATCGTTTCGTTGTATATCTTCTACTCGTAACTTGTGTTGATCGATAGAGAAATGATTATAGACCAAAGCAACATGATTGAGTGTAATCCAAACTTGTCCAATCGCTAGTTGTCGAATAGGACTATCAAGAGGGTTCACAAGCTTCTTTCCACAATGCACAAAATCTTGATCATGTAGTCCATACACATTGTCTCCTATGATTCTGCCTTTGAGTTTCCATCCATCCCATTTGATACCAAACTTTCTATCACTTTTTCCTAAATAGTCTTCAAGCATAAGCTTGCGACGTCTACTATCACCATCTGAAGCATGTCCAATTATTGGCCCTAGGCAATCCTTCCATTTTGCATTCCACATTTTCTCCACAAGACTCCATTGAGCTTTGATGAAATCGCTATCAAAGCGATTACAAGTGCAATGCACAACAAGAGCTAACCGTGGAAGACTCTCATGAAGCGGGTTGACAATGAGCAGTCTTGCATAATGTCCCACTACGTGATTTTGGAAGGCATCCACTATTGTCTCATATCCTTGTGCTCCATCTCCAACAATGATAACATCATTTGAGGAGCATTGATGATCCTCTCCCTTTTTTCCACAAAACCCAATTAGAGTGTCATCCTTCGCATTCCATCTGCAAAAACATGAAGCTCCACTTTAACATCTTTATTTCCATGGACTTGTTACATAAATAAATTTTAAAACTGAAGCGAAGAGAAATTCAACTAAGTTTTTACCTGATGCGACGCTTGATGGTTGTTTCATCTTCAACAATAATGAATGGCACCCGTGATGCTATTCCATGTTTGGACTTTACATCCTTGTATATCTTTCCAACCATATCAACGATATACTCATGCTCTCCGGATTGAAATTGAGTTGCCTTTCTTCCTTGCCTCCTTATGGTTGACAAAGATGGCCCTCCAAGGTTTACACTTAGAAAATCATGCAAGCGCGGCCCACCCCATAGCTTTGCAACCTCAAAAATGGTCTTTGAGGATTCTGCATATCTTTGCCCCTTTTTCGATCTTAATGCATTATTTGCAATGTCTTGAAGAAAAGCCCATAAAGCTAATTTGCCACCAAACTTTCCTTGCCTATGAGCCTCAATAATGTTATTGCAAAAACGTTGCACATCCTTCCTATTAATAGCCTCATAGTTTGCTTCTTTTAAAGACCTGATTCTCACTGAAAGCACCACAAACTTTGCCTTCAACCACCATAGTTTTCTCTTGGCCTCTCGCAAGTTTTTCTTTGTCTCAACTACAACGCTTTTAAGCTCTGCACCAGAAAGGTAATCCAATCGCCTTCCTCGACCTGTTTGCCTCTCTCCTCTTTTCTCAATTGCACTACCCTCCCGATACACTCTGCCACGAAAATCAGCGCAAGATGGAATTTTCTTACAATACTCGCATGTGAAACTTTCAAACGGAATTCCAATTCTTGAGATCCGAAGACAGCACACATGCCTAAAGCATCCATCTATCCTGTATTCAACATCCCCATCATATAAAGTAGCTTTTGTATGTGGCTCACAAAACCACTCTTCACCCATCTTTAGGTCTTGGAGAAAAGGTTTTATATCAACCTCACTACCATTAACATCAAGTTTACACTGCCATAATCCCCAACACAGATTTAATAAATGAGAGCTTGAATCACCTGCATGGATGGAAGCCACCTCCGCATGCTCTTTGGTTGATACGAGGAATGCACCCAAAGTTTGTTGACATGGATCCTTTTCAAAATTCTTTTTAGGTTGCCCACTAGCTCCTGTGAAGAGAGAAGATGATTGCTTTATTGTGGTCTTCTTGCTCCATGCATTGATGTGAGATTTTGCATTGATATGTTGTGTTAGGATGGTCTGCAAATCTGAACCTCGAGGACATAGGTGCAGCCACTTCCCATCATATTTGCACAAAACTTTGACACTATTTTTATCTTTGTAGTCATGTAAAGTTGCTTCAACCAACTGAAAATCAGCCCCTACATGAGGATACAAAATTTTGATAAGAGTTTAGAAACGTAGCTGACAATTGAATCTGATATGCACAAGCAAAAATCCTTAAAAAAGGAACCAAAATAAGGGACTAAGAATTGTCTTACATGATTCAACAAATATCTTTTACAAAAAAATATTACAATTTACAACATAAAACAAGAAGTTGATTCTTACCTTCATGAGTTCTATTGAAATTATTCATCTCCTCAATAGCTGCCAAGATTATTATTGCATCATCAGAATCATTCTCGTCTTTTGGAGTACTTCCATGAGAACCATGAGTAGAAAATGCATCAAACCTCAAACTTCGGTTAGATAAGTATCGTTTTTTATGTGCTTGACCATCTAGAATGTGAAATATCATGAAGTTTGACAAGCATGAGTATGCGGATTGCTTGCCACTAGTCACTCCCGATCCATAAGCACTCCCACATTCATTGCACCACACTCGAATCAAAGGTTGGTCATTGACATCTTCCGTGATGAGCTGAAATTTATCATCTCTAGATGGCTTTCTCTCACTCAACTTCTTCCGGACCTTCTCACATTGGAGCTCCCAAATTTTGAGCGCTTCTTGTGTTACTAAAACACTCTTGAGCATGTTGACTCTCCCACCATGATCACCCGCTTCCCTTATTTGATCGCCCTCTTCCATCCCATCCATAGCAGTAGCTTCCATGGAAGCATTTAAGCTTCTACAAACACGCTTTGAGGACCCTCCATCATCCACCGTGGTTGATAACCTCTTTATGCCAACTCGCTTGCTATTCTCAATTTTCCAACGCTCCTCTTGTAATGCATTCAATATGCATACTCCATCACAGTCTTCATCTTCAATAACAAACTCGAATGATTCACTTACAATGCCATCTTGGATGATCTCTTGACGTATATCACTATAAGTGCAATCTGCCATCACTCTGACGTAGCCCAGCACCTTCTTCTCGTTACTCCCATGATCACACACCTTTATGTGAGTCTTTGATGCCATGAATGATCAGATCTCTAATCAAAATAACCATACAAGAGACATGAATGATCAGATCTCTAATCAAAACAACCATACAAGAGAGAATGAGGAAGGAAGAGTAAAAAAAAAAACAAAAAAGACATTGACACACAAACTATTCTCTCTTTTTCTCTCTCTCTCTCAATCTCTCTATTTCACACACACTAATGATGGGAATTGGAAAACTGGAACCTAAATAATATGTGCAAGTTAGAATCAAAGATTACCAGCTTTTCAAGAGGTCATGAAGTAGATGCGGGGGATGCAGAGATCGTTGCCACCAGCCAAGATGGGAATCAAAGCTATGACGGGTGAATGGCAGGGTGAATGTAATCCAGCTCTGCTCTTTCTCAGGAATTGGAAACTTCTTTACCAGATGTTGGGGACTACTGCAAACATGCACAGTTCAGCAGCATACCATCAAGAAGTAGAGGTCCAACATATCATGCAAGTGGTATTAAACCAGAGCATTAAAAAGCGAGAGAGCAATTCAGCATATCATCAAACACGAGCAGTACACCATATCATCAAGAATTAGAAATCCAACATATCATCAAGAATTAGAAATCCAACATACTAGTCACATTGCTGGCTGGACGCTTATTATCTTGCATCCATATGCACAGTACAGATCTGAACAAGAAATCCCTAAGAAACCAACAGCTCTACAAAACAGGCTGCTAAAAATTATTCTTTCAAGGAAAGTTTCAGAAAGTCCAAATCACTAGCCCCACCAAAAGTAGTACTGACACTTCAACCACAGTACTGCACTATTCTCTCGAGCGCGGTCCAGTCCCAAAACAATAAATCAACCAAACAAACTGGCACGCTTATTCATTTCTTCGTTTCAACTTCTGGGGCTCAGTTAGGGAAATTTCTGGTTTACGATCAA